>NC_056726.1:1687323995-1687416495 GCF_019279795.1 Protopterus annectens
TAGCGGAACAGGTGCCTAACACACAGGACATCCTAACAGGGTGCTACAGGCAAAGAAGGGAAACCGGGACATCACATGTGGAGATGAGCGTGGCTGGACGGACAAATACACACGGTCAAGGTAAAGGATGGAACAACATGCATATGGCTGGATGGATGTTGTTCGTAAAATATATAGAAACACATATGAAGTTCCAGTTTACACTCGAAATACTATATAATGTATTGAATTGTACCGTACAATATGGCAGCAGAACTAAGCCTGCATGTAATTGGTGAAGCTAAGCTGTACTGTGATGGAATTCTGAACCTGGCAGTAAGCAGGACAGCAGGCTCATGTCTGTCATCATTAATTATTTGCTGGGTTACAGAACAATAAATGTATGTACATGCATAACAGCACTCCTTCCCCAGAGGAGGATGGCCTTGTGAGCTCAATGGAAGATAGCAGTACAACTCCCTACCAGACAGACAAAGCAACGTATCAAGAAATTAACTGTCCACTGTATCGTAACAGTCTAGGGTCCTTGAAACAGCTACAATCACAAAAGGATACTGTAATGTACAAGGTGCCTTGCAAGCCTGTGTTATTCCCATGAGAAAACAATTTAAAAGCACGAGCCCAGCACCCACGTATGTATAGACTATTGCGGACCATAGTGATGGAAATGCCCTGTGACCGACCACGTCAGTAAGTTGGGCAAATGCTGATTGTAAACACTATATAAAGAAACTGCTTACTGTATAGAGTCAGACAAAACTCCCATACTTGGACTGTACATTATTTAGCCTGCCTGTGTACACTACTAAAACTGTCCGAACCGAGCCTCCTGTGTTATCGGCTGTCACTTAGAAAAGTCTACTGATAACTACAGTCTGGTTGTAACAACTTATTTCACATCGTGATCCTTGTAACCGAATTCCCTTGGTAAGCTACAGGTCAGAGTGCATGGCTGGTTAGACATGTACGGAGAATATGCATAAATGGTTCTTCTTGAATGAAAAGACCTCCGACTGAATTGTTGTGTGTAAAGAGGCTGTTTACTGTCTGATCTGTGGCTGAAAAGCGGAAAACTGGATCCCAAGAAGAAAACGTGCAGCCCTAAACAGGAGGCCCAGGTAAGGAGTGTCTGCCTTTTGTGTCTATTGTAGATCAGGGACCAGACTACATTGTGTTTCTGTTAACAGTAGTGATATCGGTCGAAGACCTACCCACATACTGTTAAATCTGAACATAGGTCAGGGGAACACACAGCAGAGTAAATAGTGAATGTAGACACTACAGTGGATACAGGGAAGGAGACACACGTGTTATGACAGAAGTGCGTAGCAGTCGTGTAGAGGATATGGGAGATTATTGAAGCAACAGATCATGTGATCCGCATTTGACGGGTGACGTGAAGAATATGCAATCGCAGAGAGCACATAATGTGAGTTACGCAGCAAAATGGGGTAATAAATATGACATTGATGGTATATTAGGCAACATACCATTACTGAAACATTGTAATCGCTGAAAATCCGATGCATATGTTCCAAGGTAAACACCTGTTCCACCCTGAGAGGGATATGCCCTCTCTGGCCAGCCGTGTCCTGTAAATAAACCGAACACATGTCAAATGTCCTGATATCTCAGGACAAACATTTCCCAGATATATATCAAAATGGTAGCATAAAAGAGTACCCACTGCCCACAAGGACACAGTCCGACAAGCTCTACACTTTACATATGCACAGTGGTGTCCATTGTAGGACCCAAAAATTGTGGAAAGAATCGAATAATGTGTTATTCCAACGCGTACCTGAACTCATTGTCGTCACAGGTACACATATGCACCGCAAGCGTGTTTAATGTTGCTGATAGCTGTCCATGTAATGCAGCACAGATGCACAGAAATACCCAGGGTACCGGGTCCATAGAACTGCATCCACATCACACTTCCGCACATGACGGATGTGTAATGGGTACTGTCAATTGTTGCAGTCAAGGGATTCTGGGTATGTAGACTCTGTGCTCGGTGTTGTTTCGCAGGCAATCCTTTCTCCCGCCCCGTGGGAGGGATGTGTGCGTATCACCTGCCTCAGTCTCCGCTAATAATGCAAACCATACTCCGGAGAATGCTAAATGTAGGTGTGTAATGTGTACAGCCCCATACTACTGTCCAGTAGGCAATTGTCATGGATGGACACCCGTATGGCCAGAATGGCACCCACAATTGCAAACCCGGGTAAATGACATAGCCGCGGGAAGGCATAACACAGGAAATACACATAGGGACTACAGTTGACATTCCACATACAAAGCAGGACCGTCGTGCCAACACCGGCGTACACAGCACTCAATCTGCCAGCAACAGACTGAGGAGCACCCGCTACCGTGCAAGCGTAACAGATGTGCGACCTGTGGAACACATACTAATGGCACACACACAACGTCAAGTAGGATATGTAAACTATGGCTTTCCCACCTATGAAGACAACATGGTTAAATGAATGCATAGGTAAGCAACATGTTCTGGTGGTGTTATAGTGGAAATACAGTGACGGATATGTCCCATTGGGACGTCTGCGGTTTAAATTGAGCATTTGCTAACCAGCATCTTTGGATGTATGTAATTTGTCCACAGTAGTAAATCACCTGGTTATGTAGCACCATGTGGAATGGGTAGTCCAACAGACATCCGCGATTTCTGAACACACAGTATCAGTGAAACCCACTGCTCACAAGGACACAGTCCGACAAGCTCTACACTTTACATATGCACAGTGGTGTCCAATGTAGGACCCAAAAATTTGTCTAAAGACAGGAATGCCGCCTTCTTTCAACACTTAAGTGAACTCATTGTCGTCACAGGTACACATATGCACCGCAAGCGTGTTTAATGTTGCTGATAGCTGTCCATGTAATGCAGCACAGATGCACAGAAATACCCAGGGTACCGGGTCCATAGCACTGCATCCACATCACACTTCCGCACACATGACGGATGTGTAATGGGTACTATCAATTGTTGCGGTCAAGGGATTCTTGGTATGTAGACTCTGTGCCCGGTGTTGTTTCAGGCAATCCTTCCTCCCGCCCTGTGGGAGGGATGTGTCGTAGCACCTGCCTTACTCTCCGCTAATAATGCAAACCATACTCCGGAGAATGCTAAATGTAGGTGTGGAATGTGTACAGCCCTATACTAGTGTCCAGTAGGCAATTGTCATGGATGGACACCCGTATGGCCAGGATGGCACCCACAACTGCAAACCCGGTAAATGACATAGCCGCGGTAAGGCATGACACAGGAAATACACATAGGGACCACAGTTGACATTCCACATACAGAGCGGACTCGTGCCAACACCGGCGTACAGCACTCAGTCTGCCAGCAGCAGACTGAGGAGCACCCGCTACCGTGCAAGCGGAACAGATGTACGACCTGTGGAACACATACTAATGGCACACACACAACGTCAAGTAGGATATGTAAGCTATGGCATTCCCACCTATGAAGACAACATGGTTAAATGAATGCATAGGTAAGCAACATGTTCGGTGGTGTTATATTGGAAATACAGTGACGGATATGTCCCATCGGGATGTCTGCGGTTTATATGAAGCAGTTGGTAACCAGCATCTTTGGATGTATGTCAATTGTTCACAGTACTAAATCAGCTGGTTATGTAGCACCATGTGGAATGGGTAGTCAAACAGACATCCGCGATTCCTGAACACACAGTATCAGTGAAATCCAATGCTCACAAGGACACAGTCCGACAAGCTCTACACTTTACATATGCACAGTGGTGTCCATTGTAGGACCCAAAAATTTGTCTAAAGACAGCTCTTCCGCCTTATTTAATCACCTAACGGAACTCATTGTAGTCACAGGTACACATATGCACCGCAAGCGTGTTTAATGTTGCTGATAGCTCTCCATGTAATGCAGCACAGATGCACAGAAATACCCAGGGTACCGGGTCCATAGAACTGCATCCACATCACACTTCCGCACACATGACGGATGTGTAATGGGTACTGGCAATTGTTGCGGTCAAGGGATTCTGGGTATGTAGACTCTGTGCTCGGTGTTGTTTCGCAGGCAATCCTTCCTCCCGCCCTGTGGGAGGGATGTGTGCGTAGCACCTGCCTTACTCTCCGCTAATAATGCAAACCATACTCCGGAGAATGCTAAATGTAGGTGTGGAATGTGTACAGCCCTATACTAGTGTCCAGTAGGCAATTGTCATGGATGGACACCGTATGGCCAGGATGGCACCCAGAACTGCAAACCCGGGAAATGACATAGCCGCGGTAAGGCATGACACAGGAAATACACATAGGGACCACAGTTGACATTCCACATACAGAGCCGGACTCGTGCCAACACCGGCGTACACAGCACTCAGTCTGCCAGCAACAGACTGAGGAGCACCCGCTACCGTACAGCGGAACAGATGTGCGACCTGTGGAACACATACTAATGGCACACACACAACGTCACGTGGGATGTGTAAACTATGGCATTCCCACCTACGAAGACAACATGGTTACATGAATGCATAGGTAAGCAACATGTTCCGGTGGTGTTATATTGGAAATATAGTGACGGATATGTCCCATTGGGATGTCTGAGGTTTATATGAAGCAGTTGGTAACCAGCATCTTTGGATGTATGTCATTTGTTCACAGTACTAACTCAGCCGGTTATGTAGCACCATGTGGAATGGGTAGTCAAACAGACATCCGCGATTGGGGACATACACCAGCAGTGAAAAGCACTGGGCAGGTGGACACAGTCCAGCAACATCTAACTTGACATATGCACATCGGTGTCCATTGTAGGACCAAAATTTCTGTTCAGAGAATGCCTGCTAGCTTCCTGCATTACTCATGTGATCTAATTGTCGTCACCACGTCACAGGTACACATAGGCACGCAAGCGTGTTCAATGTTGATGATAGCTGTCCATGAACTGCAGCACACATGCACAGAAATACCCAGGGTATCGGGTCCATTCAGCTGCGTCCACATCACACTGCAGCACACATGAAGGATGTGTAATGGGTACTGTCCACTGTTGCAGTCAAGGGAGTCTGGGTATGTAGAATCTGGCCTCGGTGTTGTTTCGCAGGCAATCCTTTGTCCCGCCCCGTGGGAGGGACGTGTGCGTAGCACATGCATCACTCTCCGCTAATAATGCACACCATACTCCAGGGAATGCAAAATGCAGGTGTGAAATGTGTACAGCCCTATACCAGTGTATAGTAGGCAATTCACATGGATGGACAAGCGTATGACTAAGATGGCACACATAAATGCAAACCCGGTGGAATTACACTGCCGTAGTAAGGCATTACACAAGTCATACACATAGGGACTACAGTTGACATTCCCCATACAAGAAACACAGACAACCAGCCGATGAAGTCCAAAGCAAAGACGAGGTACTGTAGGGACCGTCAGTGACCAACCAGAGCACACCAAGAATTAAAGGCAGTCACCATAGTCTATTGGAGCCCACTTCGTCTGCTTCATAAGCAGACTTATTCAGACTACATACAATGCAGTCCAACCTACTACATTTACAAGCATTAATTGGTTGGTACATTACATGTGCTAGGTACTAATTACATGCCTTAAAGGCAGACAAGCGAACAAACCTTACTTGGGTTACACATCCCACACAGTGAGGACATCAGACATTGCTTTGAAAGGTACAGTCTTCATCGGAAAATGGAAATATATGTACATATATGAAACATGAACCAACATAAAATGTTTTCCAAATGTCTGACTGTGTAAGCTACATATATATGTCCTACGGATTGTGCCAATATATTAACAGAACTGCAGACACCTAGTAATATGAATGAACCATAATATATACACATAAACCGTATGAATATGACTACTGTAAAATAGACCAACGAAATGTAAAGATTCACAATGTGCTAATGTAACATTCATTTAGAAGGTTACTTAAATAAATCAATCCAGACATCCATGTGTAAATACTAACAGAAGGCCAGCGAGGTGCTTGCCCTCACATGTACTGGGATGTCGTTCCACAGCATAGTGAGTGTCTGGGTGATGAATCCGTCCCAACAACACGCTCGATTAATGACAGTGTCAAGGTGTACGTCAGCTGCCCTTGTGGTTCTGAGGATCTACCTTATTTACGTGAAGCATAGTCATCAGATCTGGGTTCGACCTAGCCGTGCATGCCAGGCACGGGTCACCTCTGGGCAAGTGGTATGCAACTGTATACAGCTGGAATCCTTTCAGTCGGTCAGTATAACACATATACCTGAGACCCTGCATCCGTTTGTCGAAGAACTGTTGGTGCCTTTCCAGCTGCTGCAGGTGTTGGGTCAGATACATTCTGAACGGGCCATTGTACCCAATCATAGGTCTATTGAGTGATGAGTACAAGGGGACAATGACCTCCCTGATCTAGATGTGAATCCCTTCATGATGATGTGGGCAATGTGGAAGGTCTACCCAACTATGTTAGCAACATGTGTGTCTAACGAACGGTTAACAACAACACGTGTCCCCAGATCACTGGTAACCCTCCGTGTTCAGTGGACTGCCACCTATATGGTAGCTCAGGGTAACCTTGTTCATCCCGAAGGGTATGCCTATGCATTTCCTGGCATTTAGCTGTAGGACATGTCTCTGGTACCACTTATCCACATCTGTGAGGCACTCCTGAAGGATATCTGTGTCAGATGTGTGTCTGACTTTGGCATCCGGTTTGCAGTCGTATGCAAACATTGTCACCCATAACCCCCCTGTGTGTGCGTGTACATTGGAAACGTAGATGCTGGAAATAGTGGACCCAGGACTGAGCCCCATGGGACACCACCTGTGACTGGCTGTGAGTATGACATGGCGCCAGCAACTATGGCCATGTGTGTTCTGTGACCTAGCCCGTTTGCAACCCATATGGCGATGTATGGATTTACATTCAAGATGACGGGTTTATCAAGTATACCCGAGGGGGGTATTGTGTCGACCGCCTCTGCCGGGTTGAGGTAGGCTGTATGGACTGCTTTACCCTCAGCAATGGCCTTGGTGACTGATTCTACAAAGTGAAACATGTGTAAAGGGCATGATCTGACTATGACCAAGCTAAACTGGGTTGTATCCAAAGTATGCGGGTCCCCTATGTCCTTATCTATGTGTCCCATTATGATCCATCTCCATGGCTTTGCAGATAAGGCTTGTCAAACTAATGGTATGGTAATACCCAGGGTCAGTGGAGGCACCATCTATGTGGAGTGTGACTACAGTCCCTGTGCTACTACTCAGGTACGTATCCTGAGGTGAGGCTAGGATTACACAGCTGTCCGAAGTGTGGGTTAAATTCCCCATAGAGTTCCTGGAGTGCACAGCTGGGACACCATGTGGACCCATGGATGTTGTGTTGACTGCCTTGGGGCTGGATGTGGGTAATGCTGGACATACCAACGGCAGACGCGTGCCCGTTCGAGTCCGATGCCCAAGGGACCACACACATAGCCGGCCTTAGGCATAGGCCAAGTAGGTAGCCGTCTAGGGTGTTGCTCTACCGGGCACCTTTCCAGACTCTATTTGGTGTAGGTAGACCAGGAGGGGGTAGCGGTGACGATCGGTGGCAACCTCTGCCTAGGTCACCACTTACCCTAAGGCCACTCTTCCCGTGGGTAATACAGCAGTACCCACACCCAGACGCTGGTCATCGCTAGGGTCATTGCTAGTATGGCACATCATCTACGTAAGGAAGGAAACTATATATCCCCAGACATAATGGCACAGCATAATGCCTGTTCGCCGCCAAAGGCAGACATACGCCACCAGCCGGTGCGGACGCATTCGCGCGAGATGTCCGTTAACAATGCCGACAATGTGTCGCTTTGTGAAACAAACTCCACAGAGACATTCAATAATAGACAACGACGGACAACCCGATGTCCTCGTGTCTGAGCTGTTCAACCTGTTACGCCATGTTAAATGTGTGTAGCACAGCGAACCGGCCAAACAAAGCAACGGACATGTCTGTGGTTCAGTGAAAGTCGGCACGCAATGTTAAACCCTTGTAATATTGCGACACAGGCCATACATACGGAGGGTTAGTAATGGCAGTAGGTTAGTTCGATCAGACCGTGTGCAATTAGTATAACGAGATCTACAACGGATACACCGCCAATCGGCGCACGGTTAAGACTAATTGGGGCCGTGACATGGTACCATGGACACGGACAAACCGTGCCCATGTGACTCATCTAACATTCGTACAGGGTCAGGGCGGTCCCGCACAGTGGGCGGCCAAGACCAAACCCAAAGCACCACAGCAACACCCTGACAATCAAGGCCTGTATGCATATGGGATATAAGCAGCTGTCATCTGAACAGCCCTGTGGTGACGACATATGCATCCTGGGCCATGAGCGAGAGGGAATTAGGAATGTTCAACATGCAGTACCGCACCTTTCCCAGCAGGAGAATGGATGCCTGTGACGTGCGTGTGTGCGGGGTGATATGTAAATGTACATAGGTACCACGGTATGCATATTAATGACAACGAACAGCTAACGTGCACTGGTCACAGTAAGAGTCAAACGTGACTGCAGTCACGTTGGAATTATGACTATAGAACATATAGATGTGCACGCAGTAAAGCCCATGCTGCAAAGACTGTTACATATATAAAGCTGTAAGTGCTTTCTGCACACCCGTCAACCGGATCAGACATATGTTACCGAATAGTCACAAGTAACGCAAAACACGTAACCACACAGACACTGTAAACATATATAAACGGACTACGGATATGCAAGTGCGGCGCGTAACCCACAATCCGGACATGCGGTGTACGTAGCGTGTGTGATCCAGTGGAACCAGGGAAGGTTACGGATGTCTCCTCCACACGTTTACATTCATAATTGTCAAATATATGCTTAAATAGTACCTATTGATTCCATGCTTTGTTATCGTAATGCTACTAATATACACATCGATATACAATAACCTGATCAACACACTACATTCTAAGGTGCACTCTCACCAATTATCAACTATGTGTCCGGATACTGATTGTATTTACCAATATTGTAGATATATTAACACATTGTTGCCGTATTATTGTTTCCATGAAGTAAAGCATGCAACACTGATATGTATATGTCACGTTATAATCAAGACTTGGAGCACTGTCCACCTAACTATGAGCAGGTTTATTGATTATTTCGCTTTAAACCGACTCTGAAGGAAGTGAATTAGGGACGGCTATGTCATGACATCCTTAATTTCACGGTGCCCCATGTTAGTAGTTGAGAGAGCTCAGTATCCTTTCACTGTGGAGTCTATCGTATTTGACAGTGTCTGTTTCTGCCGATATATGTTCCATAATGTCGCTTATGAAGATGGGCAGGACGCAAGGTTAGCTGTATTTACGCATACCGGCACGTGGATATAGATAGGCCATGTCATACAAACGATGGGTAGTCAAGCAGACATCCACGACTGGGGAACATACAGCGGCAGTCAATACCACTGGCCAGATGGGGACAGTCAAACACGTTCTACACTTTACAAATGCACATCGGTGTCCATTGTAGGACTCCAAAATTCTGACTGTTTTGCCAGTATGCCAAGAACAGCCAATCCGAGTACAAACCGTGACTACGCACAGCTAGACATATGCACCACCAGCGTGTTTAAGGTTGATGATACCTGCCCATGACATGCAGGACATATGAACAGAGGTCCCCAGACTGCCGTGTCCATACATGGCCCATATCCCAGTTCCGCACACATGAAGGATGTGTCATGCGCGTGGGGGGTTGCAGCCCTGGTATCCTGGGTATGCAAAATGGGTCTCGGTGTTGTTTGGCTGATAATCCGTTGTCCCGCCCCGTGGGAGGGCTGCGGGTACAGGACGTGCCTTAGTCCCCAGTAAGGATGCAAAGCACCCATAGGGTAATGCTAAAGGCATGTGTGAAATGTGTTCAGCCCTACATCAGTGTCCAGTAGGCATTTCCCAAGGATGGACAAACGTACGGACAAGATGGCACCCATAATAGCAAGCCTGGTGGAATCACACAGCCGTAGTAGGGCATGACACAGGACATAAAGATGGAAACAGCAGTACATACCCGTAGACATCCATCCTGCCATGCGAATCCCAGCGCATACAGCAGCGAAGGTGCTATCCAGTATGTGGGGATCACCCGCCTCCACTCTGCGGAACATACCTGCGACCTGTGGAACACATATTAATGGCACACCAACAAGGGCAACTAGGAAGGTCATACTATCGCTAAAATATGGAGTTCACACACATAACCGACATACTGTCATGAATACATAGGTTCTACATGTACCGGCTGTGTTATACTGACAATTCAGTGGCGGATAGTTCACAATGGTACCTGTGAGGATTATGTAAAGCTGTTGCCAACCTGCAGGACTACAGTAACACCCTATGGGTAAATTGTGGAAGGACACGGGTTACGTAGCACTACATAATATGGGTAGGCGGACAGACATCCGGGAATGGGGAACATACGGCGCAGTCAAACACACTGGCCGAATGGACACAGACCAACATGACCTAAACTTTACATATGCACATCGGTGTCCATTGCAGGACCCAAATATTACCCTTAAGTGAGTGTGAGCAACATAGTGTGAACCGAAGAGGTGACAGCCGTGACTACGGCACAGGTAGATATGTGCACCACAGGTGTCTTCAAGGGTGATGACAGCCGTCCATGAAATGCAGGACATATGAATAGGACTCCCAGGCTGCTGCATCCATACACGTTCCACATCCCATTTCCGCACACATGAAGGGTGTGCAAGGGTACTGTCGACGGTTGCAGACATGGGATCGTGGGTATGCATATATGGGTGTCGGTGTGGATTGGCAGATGATTCATCGTCCCTTCGCAGCGGATGTGGCCATGGCATATGCGTTACTCCGCAATACTAATACCGATCATCCACCGGAAATGGAGAATGCAGCTGTGAAATGTTGACAGCCCGATACTAGTGTCCAGTAGGCAGTTCCCATGGATGGACAAACGACGCCAAGATGGCACCCATAGCTGCAAACCTGGGGAATCCCACAGCTGTTGCAAGGCATAACCCAGGAATACAGATACGGTGTACAGTACACACTCCCATTCAAAGAAAGACCGCTGGGCAGATACCGCGTACACAACACTCCATGTGCCAGCACATCTATGGGGATCACACGCTTCCATACAGTGGAACAGATGGGTCACCTGTGTAAAGATACCAATGGCACAATCTCCACGTCTGCTGGGAATGACATAGGATGGTCAAACTATGGCGTTGACACCAAAGAAAGACATCCTTCGGTGAATTAATAGGATTGATGTCAATACACCATGGCAAACACCCAATGAACAGGGAAGACTTGCTGGCACCCTATGGCCACAAACCATGTCACACATAGGTAGATGGAACAGTCAACATAAACATTTCGCCCACGACAGGTCGCATATGGTATCCAAAGGTACTTCATAGACATGTATGCGCTATCACCCGTTGGCCCCGTGAGACTTACACATAACATGGAAGTATCCAGGCTTCAAATGTCCACCCTTACACTTCCATTTGTCACTTTCTATGCGAGCAATGGAGATGTAGCCACAGCATAGAAAGCAGAGACGTACTGCTAACGAAACACACACATGTCAACATCACAGAAAGCATACTATGAACACACGTACACATGATATTATACTATGCAACACAAACAAACCGAAACCTGCAGCAAGAATAGTCCCGTAGTTCGACACCACAGAAGAGTTCGTAACATTTGATCAGTTCATTAAAACATGCAACGTTTTCGTTGTTTCCACAACGTGCAGGAAATATGCTATGTCTAAGAATGTTCACAAACAACAATGTGAGTCTTAACATGATTTTAAATATCACACTGTTGATTGTGAACACTGTAACACTTGCTTATTCAGTTGTATGGTCGAAAGCAACGGAAACACACACACACACACGGAAGGGACGGGAGATGAACCTACGCCTATTTACATGAACTCAGTACAGTATGAATCATTTACACAACGCGCTACCGAGTTAACTGACGTGAGCGCTGTCAGAGGCATACATGTAGGCTGCTGACGCCACCCGCAAGACAATATTTGGAAATAGCCAAGGCATGTGTTGCGAAGCGTCTAAAAGCATAATCAGTCGCAGGGGCAGCTGGAAACACACACACACACACACACGGAAGGGAGACGAACCTACGACTATCTACATGGACACACTACTGTATGAAGCATTTACAGAACGCGCTACCGAGTTTGCTAAACAGAGCACTGTCACAGGCATACTTGTAGGCTGCTGACATCACCCGCAAGACAATAGTTGGCAATAGCCAAGGCATGTGTTGCGGAGCATCTAAAAGCATAATCAGTCGCAGACGGAAACACACACACACACAGAGACACACACACACGGAAGGGACGGGGAACGAACCTACGACTATCTACATGAACACACGACTGTATGAAGCATTTACAGAACGCCTACCGAAGTTTGCTAAACAGAGCGCTGTCACAGGCATACTTGTAGGCTGCTGACATCACCCGCAAGACAATAGTTGGCAATAGCCAAGGCATGTGTTGCGGAGCATCTAAAAGCATAATCAGTCGCAGACGCAGCTGGAAACACACACACACACAGAGACACACACACACGGAAGGGACGGGGAACGAACCTACGACTATCTACATGAACACACAACTGTATGAAGCATTTACAGAACGCGCTACTGAGTTTGCTGAACAGAGCGCTGTCACAGGCATACTTGTAGGCTGCTGACGTCACCCGCAAGACAATAGTTGGCAATAGCCAAGGCATGTGTTGCGGAGCGTCTAAAAGCATAATCAGTCGCAGAGACAGCTGGAAACACACACACACACGGAAGGGACGGGGGACGAACCTACGACTATCTACATGAACACACTACTGTATGAAGCATTCACAGAACGCGCTACCGAGTTTGCTAAACAGAGCGCTGTCACAGGCATACTTGTAGGCTGCTGACATCACCCGAAGACAATACTTGGCGATAGCCAAGGCATGTGTTGCGGAGCCGCCTAAAAGCAGAATCAGTCGCAGAGGCAGCTGGAAACACACACACACACGCACACGGAAGGGACGGGGACGAACCTACGACTATCTACATGAACACACTACTGTATGAAGCATTTACAGAACGCGCTACCGAAGTCTGCTAAACAGAGCGCTGTCACAGGCATACTTGTAGGCTGCTGACATCACCAGAAGACAATAGTTGGCAACAGCCAAGGCATGTGTTGCGAGCGCCTAAAAGCATAATCAGTCGCAGAGACAGCTGGAAACACACACAGACACGGCAGGAACGGGGACGAACCTACGACTATCTACATGAACACACTACTGTATGAAGCATTTACAGAACGCTACCGAGTCTGCTAAACAGAGTGCTGTCACAGGCATACTTGTAGGCTGCTGACATCACCCGCAAGACAATAGTTGGCAATAGCCAAGGCATGTGTTGCGGAGCCGCCTAAAAGCATAATCAGTCGCAGAGGCAGCTGGAAACACACACACACACGGAAGGGACGGGGGACGAACCTACGACTATCTACATGAACACACTACTGTATGAAGCATTTACAGAACGTGCTACCGAGTTTGCTAAACAGAGCGCTGTCACAGGCATACTTGTAGGCTGCTGACGCCAGCCGCAGACAATAGGTGGCAATAGCCAAGGCATGTGTTGCGGAGCCGCCTAAAAGCATAATCAGTCGCAGACGAGCTGGAAACACACACACACAGAGGCACACACACACGGAAGGGACGGGGAACGAACCTACGACTATCTACATGAACACACTACTGTATGAAGCATTTACAGAACGCGCTACCGAGTTTGCTGAACAGAGCGCTGTCACAGGCATACTTGTAGGCTGCTGACGCCACCAAGAGGACAATAGTTGGCAATAGCCAAGGCATGTGTTGCGGAGCGCCTAAAAGCATAATCAGTCGCAGAGGCAGCTGGAAACACACACACACACACAGACACAGACACACAGACACACACACACACACACACACACACACACACACACACGGAAAGGACGGGGGACGAACCTACGCCTATCTACTTGAACACACTACAGTATGAAGCATTTACAGAACGAGCTAGCGAGTTTACTGAGCTGAGCGCTATCAGGAGGCATACCCCTACGTGAGTGGTATCATTTGCAAAGGCAATGGCGTCGCTCGGGTGTTCGGACAGAGTGCCCAGTCACTCAGTCTGTTACCATCCCAAGGTAGCCGTACACTAACACGTTAGTGCTGCAGTCGAGAATAACAAGTAACTACTGATCAGTACATCACTGCATACTGGGCATGCTCAGACACTTAGACTCGGCACAGGGCAGACATGCATACACATGTTGCGACGGCATGGGTGGCGAATGTGGACCGTCGTGTGTCCAGCCACAACAGAAACCTGGCCATGCCACAGACGTGGCCGCTATGTAGGGATAGAGGCATGCACCCGGGTATTACTGCAGACGGCGGTGTGCACTGTGCTGTGTGTCTATCTACACAGCTGCCTACTGGGCATGCTCAGACACTTAGAGTCGGCACAGATCAGACATGCATACACATGGTGCGACGGCATGGGTGGCGGAATGCGGACCATCCTGTGTGTCCGCCACACAACAGTAACCCGGTCATGCCACAGACGTTGTTGTTGCTGCGGGAATATGTAGGTGCAATTAACCATGTGTAGGACTGGCCTACAGTTTGTTGCATGCTACAGACAACCCTCACAAACACAGGATACCTTCACAGATGTCCTGAGGACACTGGTGAGTGGGCATGCTCTCACAACAGCACCGTTTGGGTGACATGAACCACCCATACATAGCCTGGGAACATTACCCATGGCACAACACAGCACGCCAGCAGTCCCAGGTGTTCACACACCTGGCCACTGTTAAACAGCCATGCACCATACATACCGGGGATGTCTGACAGTTCTGCCCATCACGCATGGTGAGGATATGCCCCACACAGGATGTACAGCCCTCAATGGTGATGCAAGACCGTATAGTGGATCCACTGGTCATCCACTCACTGTAACCAACACCAGCATGGGGACCTCAGTGATGACCTCTCCACAGAAACCGCCACACGTCATCTGCCCGGCGTGGTCCCCTACCTGTACTCCATGCCAACGTTGAACAGAGGCCAGCCCGCCAACCGCCTCACGCATGCCTTCCCGACCACCCACATGCATGTCTGCAACAGGCAAACATGATGACATCAGGACCTTGTCCACCACAGGTAGGCACATGGTGTGGTGGACCGCAGCCACTGACTACCTGTACATCAACAGTTGGAGCTACTACATGGCAGGGCAATGACAGTACCAGGGAAACCATCACCCATTCATACCGGCGTCACCATACGCCCCCACATACCAACATCCAGGTCCGCTCGTGGGAGTGGTACTGCAGAGGGCACATGAAACAACCACAGGGCCTTCCCTAACTGTGGTAAGGACATGGTTGGGGCACACAGACTTGCCTGGAAATGGTCCAGAATGGTACAACAGTCACTGCACCCACAGACATTGTCTGCATACCACAGGACATGTTCCATGCATACATCCCCACCCCCAACAGGGAACATATCCATCCCACCAGAGTGTATCCTCCCAAACATGTCATATGGCCTGGAGTGATCCCATATCTCTATGGCGTTTGACACGACTGCAATGGGCACCGATGCTTTCCTGGCTGTGTGCTACCCATCCTCTTTGAGGCCCTCGCCCACACATGCGCCACTGTGTCATGTTAGCCTTACTATGGGCTATGTCCCCAATGGATGCCATATGGCATCTGTGGTCCCACTATGCCAGGGTAGTGCTCCTATGGACTGTCAACAGCCACACCCTATACGCTTGACAAGTGTTGTCTGCAAAGCTGTGTGGAGGTCCATACAGGTGGTCATGGTTACAGATAGCGTGTACAGCCAATACCGAACATACCCACAACTACATAGTCAAGGGCGGATCCTGCCTCCCGAACCTGCTCGCCCAGTCTGGAGTGTTCACCAAGGCCATTGATGGGGATATGTGGGTTTGCACACAGTACCATGACCTGGTGGGAGCGTTCAGAGCACACTACACATGGGACCCATGTAAAGGCTCGCCAGCATACATGTGGGGACATATGTCACCCGATGCTTCTCACACAGGTTGGAGGTCACACCACACAGGGTTGGTGCTGAAGGTGCCTTGTCACACTCATATCTGGACCCAGTGGAGGCCCACAGGGCTCACTCCTGTGCCCCCTGCCATATGGCATCCGACCTTCCAATGTGCATGCAATCATAGGGGATTGTAGCAGACAAGGTATGCAGATGACTACGCACCGGCCGACATACCCAGCACCCCATGTTACACGAACATCCACCTAGGGCGCCATAGACATGGATGACTGGTGCCAGAGCCATGGCCTGCTACCAAATGCCAGAGAAGGTGCAGCCCTACCCAGTGTGAAGAACATGTTCGTCCCAATGTCACATGTAGGTGGTACGCCATTAAAGATGGTGGACATGTTCAGGGTAATGGCTACCACACCTGTTGGCAACCTCTGTCAACACACACAATGGCAATGTGGGTGTGAAGACATTCCATTGTGGCCTCCTGGTCTGGATGGAATGGCAACCACATCAGGGTGTTCATTGTACCCTGTACACATCACACACCAGTGCAATGACTGCGTACTGGCACATGTGGCCTGTAGCTAACCTGACGCCTGCAGCACTCGGAAGGACCGCAAACGTTCCACAAGACGGGGATGACGGTGCTAGGACATGTGTCACAAGCTGCACGGCCAAGGGGACACCGGCTGTGGATCTTCACAGCACAGCTGCTCCATGGTGATCTGTGCCTGACATACACGGCCATGTCTGACCTGGGTGACATGGGCACATTCCACCTCCCAGGCCCCATGCGAACACGGGCACAGAAGCGACTGTCAGACACCTCAACCCAAAGATGAGTGGGACATGCTGGGGGAACAGGGTAACGGCCAGACACACACTACAACACGGGGAGGAGTGCCAGGCCATGTGAAGGAAAGGGCCTGACTGCCTTTGTCCAGGACTGCTACTGGCGGTGGATGTGTGACTATAGTTATGCGCCAGTCAACCTCTGTGTGTCACTGCTAGACCAGGGACTGGGGACTGATGGATATGGCATCCCCATCCTGAGGGGTGTTAGATGCCACACACAGTCATGCTAGGTCCACACATGTCGTAGGGCACATATCCTGTCACGTTCATGTGTGCCTATGTACCTATGTAGGGTTCCATGCCGGATGTGGGTAACTGTGCTATGCTGATTTTGCCAGACATGCCTGTGGGTACCCCACGACTACACGCGGGGAACTAATTACAGTGCTCCCAGTAGGCACGTGCAAGTACACCATCAGTATCATACGGGTTAACTGCACCGACATGGTGCTACACATGTAACCACCACACATACTGTGTACACATATCAATGAATGCTGCACCTGTCCTGCATGGTATGTCTGCTGCATGATGTCCGTGCACAACACACATCACATACACACCTGTCACCAGCCATACACACACACCACAACATACACAGCACGTACTATGCGGACACAGGTATCACATACACCTCTCACTATCGTGTCCACCCTGTGCATCATAATATGTCAGCTTAACCGTGCATTGATGGTGTGGCTCACAGTTATCGGCAGAGACTTAATCATATGCACAGGGTGGAATGTGTGCCACAGGCAAGGGCTGTACCAATGGATGACATCATGTGTGTGTGTAAGGGCCAGTGCATTGAGTGGGCATGACTATGTAGATTGCATGTGGGTGTGGTGGAGCCCTACAGTTGTGTCTCCTGTGTGTGGGTGTGTGTGTACACAGTTCAGTCATCTGTGATGCCTACACGGGTATGCTTGGCAGCCCTGACTGTACAGTGCAGGTGTTACGTGCTCACTGTGTCTGCCAGCGGCAAAGTGACCCGCCTGCCTGGGGTCGCACGGCACGCACCGGGTGGAGGTACAGACTGTCCACTCTCCGATGTCACATGTCCGCTGGAAACGCGTGCCCACGATGGGGGCCGTCCAGGGCCACGCCCACGTGGCCTGCTCTGTCCTGGTGTGGATGGTGTGGTAGCAGCTGCAGTGCTACTGCTACCATCACTGTCTGTGTGGGCATGGGAGGTGGCACGCACACGCTGACCTGCAGCAGGTGGTGTTGCTGGCACACGCCCACGCGTGCCTATGCCTCACCCCTACCTGGTGTTCCTGCACGGACTGCGCACGCTCAAGGATGGCCAAGCCTCGGTCGATGAGACCAGCCATATCGCCCAATCTCCTATCCAGAACATCGGCAAGATGCTGTTGTGCATTCACCAATGCCTGGATGCTGTCATTTAGGGTACGGATTGCGGACCTCTGCAGCCTCTGCCCGTCCTGGTTCTGCCGCTCGGCACGCGTCTCGCGCCGCCATTACAGTCTGGAACATGCGTCTGGTTATACCAGCTGCTGCACCCTGGACGGCAGGTGTATGTCTAGCGGTGCTACCCCTACGGGCAGCACCTGCCACATGCCTGCGTGGCACTGCACCAGTCCTTACACTGGCAACATCGTGTGTACCCACACCTTCTGCAGCCACCACACATTCCTGCTCGGGGACAACAGACGCTGACTGACCGTCATCTATGGGCAACGGTGTTGGGGTATGTGTCGGCATCTGAACCGTGTGCAGGGATGAAAGGGACGATGTGTGATGTTCTCCAGTGGCACAGACTCTGCCTGTGATGACCCTGCCTGTGCCTCATGCACATGCTCATCACCACTAGTATCTGTGGGGACACTAGCATCAGATTGACCGCAGGAGGGGAACGCACCTACAGCACCTGTCAATACAAAGACATACCATCGGGTTACAGACACACACACAGACACACACACACACACACACACACACACACACACACACACACACACACACACACACACACACACACACACACACACACACACACAGCATGCATGTGATTATGCAGGTGGCATGCAGCATTCACACAACACAGACCAGTGAATGCAGACCAGACATTCATAGTGGCAGTATGTACACTGGCCTGGTGGGGACAGTACAACAGGCAGGTGTCATTTAGTAGGCATGCAGTACACACATTCATGGTAGTTTGCATGCATCAGCGTGATACACCGTGTGGCCGCGGGCAAGTTGGGAGTACACATGGCTGCCAACACTATGTAATGTACACCGCAAACATGTGCGGTATCATGTGGACGTGAAGATGGTGTCCCACCGCATGCACCACAACACGATGGCTGTCATGGTGCAGTGTTATGTGTACAGTGTATAGATACAATGTATGTGTAACAGTGATGTCTGTGTAGGTACGTTTGCTGTGAGCTGTGTGCATAGCTGTATGGTGTGTGGTGCGGGCTCTGTGCCACTGCACAGTAGCAGGACACAGCTATGTGTCTGTGCGATGCGTGACCTGGACGCATTACATTGCCATGTCTGTAAGCCAGTTCAGCTGCTCAGCAGCACATATATGGTGGACATTGGAGGCACCTGTAGTAGCTGTGGAGAGGAATTTCATGTCACTGGTGTACTACATCAGATGTCCAGGGAGTCCACTACATTGATGAACCCACTATGTGTGTACAGGGTGCAATGGTGAGTACCCACTGTGGATGTGCTGTGTGGCAACATGCCTGTAGGTATCAACCATGGCCTTGTCTGTCTGACTCATTGACAATTGTGTGTGGTAGACATTGTGCACACGGCCCTGTGGTGGCCCATGTGACATACACCCATACTAGTGTGACGTGTCACATTCTCTGGATATGCTGACAGTGTGTATGTCTGCTATGTTGTGCATAGGTCATATCATGGTGTGACAATGCTGCAGCCAGACATCCACGTGCATGGGACATGGCATGCGCCATGTCACAACGTGTGCACCGATGCAGGGCATGGGTCACATTGGTAACACCTGTGCTCTGGCCAGATCACAGCTCACTCTGTGGTACTGTGTCCATACTGCATTGGCATACCAATGCATACTACACATGCAGCCATTGTGTAACACCTGCACCATTGTATGCATAGCTGAATGCACGTAACACACCAATTGGTTGTGTGGTGTCATACCACTCTACGGTAACGGGTGTATCTACTGTACATGGGTGGTGTGTATGTCGGTGGTGCGAGCTGTATCGTGACGGGGCACACACAGGTGAGCATGTCATGCCTAGACACATGGGGAATATCAATACAGCAGAACATGCGTTTGACTGGCAACAGACTTACCTGCAACAGACCCTTGCCCTTGCGACACGCCACACGCATTCTGTAAAGGCATTACACAAAGGTATACACATTAGCCATTACTATCTCCACGGTCAGCACTGTGCATGACACATCATGCATGTGTGTGGTTGCATGTGCTATGCACATGTCTGCTAACACAACATAGCATACAATGGTTTGCATCTTGTGTGGCCATATACCTGGCATGTATTGCTATATCATGTGTTGTACTATGACACCCACACCCACGCCGCCTATCATACAAACATGCAACACTGACTTACCATGCAGCTCCAGGCTCATAGCTCGGGAGACACCCACCTCCACGATGGACGCAAGTGGTTCTGCGTGTTGTTCCGTGGGTGTCCCCAGACTGGCCAGGAGCTCCTCCGTAGCTGTGAGTGGGGCTGTGTTGGTGGCCCACCACCTGTCCCACGTTGTTGCCTGGCGATTGCAGCGGCACGCTGTCTTGCATGCCGGATCAGGTCTGTGCAGTGCCTGCGGATTTGTTGGTAGCTGCGGTTGGTTCCGCCCACGCTGTTCACCCTCCTGCACAACTCCTCCCACATCTCCTGCCGTTCTTGTGCCTGCTGTGGCACATGGCTAAACAGGGCGTAGTTACTCTGGAGGTATGGTATGATGACCTCCTCCTCCTGTCGGCTAAATGGTGGAAGCCGGGAACGTGGCATTATCTGGAAGACATAATGATGGTGGCAGGTCACATTCACACTGCTGTGCTGGCATACTGTTGGAAATACATTGCTATGACATGTACAACATCTGCACAGTGATCTGTGAAGGGCATCGTGGCGGTGACACAGCCGATGTTGTGGCTTCACACCATTGAGCACTGGGTGTCACATCATATCTGTGTGCCACCCCATCACACTGTGCACGCACCATGTAGATGTTAGCCTGCCATGGACATGTGTACCTGGCTGCACCTATGTCCATATCAGTTGGCATATGTCCCCATGTGACGTCTGTGCTACTGTTCACCTGTACGCTGTGTATATGTCAGTACACATCACGTCTGTGTCCATTGTGAACGTCAGCAGCGGCACTGTACACATACACATGGACACCTGCACATGCATGTGTTGTGCCATGTACTTCCACACAGCACTGTACCGCTGCTGGACAACTTGCCCCAGCTCACCTGTGTTACGTATGTTATAGACATCTAGCAATGTAACCATGACACATTAGCAGGAAAGGCCATGCATAGCATGTACACGCACACATTGTGCAGAGCATCACACAGCACCTGTAACATGACAGGGTGCATCGCCACCACATTACTACTGTGTATGGTTGATAGTGAGAGTGCCTTTTGTCCATTGCACCATGTGGGACTGTGATAGCTCATGCAGCCTTGCTGGTCATCTCTGCATGATATGGCAGGGTATGCCACATACATGGCAATGGGTGTGACCCACCCAGGGGCTGACGGTATTGGCAGGGTGGCTGTCCATTGCTTTTGTCATAGCTGTGTGAATATGGACATTCAACATGTTTATCACCATGGTGTGGACACTGTCCTCCAGCGAGGTATGCTGTACGCTGCTTGTTGAGGGTGTGTGGTGCATGCAGGTATCACACATCCATGCATACACTGTAGCCCTGGCAGGTGCTATGTGCTGGGATGTTGATCGACACAGTGCTGTATGTGTACACACACCGCTATCCCATGCACATGGATATCTGCCTGAACTGATGTGGGTAACACATATGTGTACATACATTGCCCGCTGCCACCCACATGTCTGCTGCTGCACTACACACCGCCATCCCTCCCTGTGTGAATGTGGTGTTGGCCTCAGCAGAGGTATCCATGTATGGGGACATGGATGTTCACATAGCAGGCCCACTGATGGTATCGCCGATCTGACCATACACATATGATGCACCCTCACACATACAACCCATTCATATTGTTGTTCACAATGGTGACACGGCTATATTGCTATGCCGGAGCCATTCACAGACATACATACACAGAGGCATGCACGCCCATCTGTGTCATTGGCGGACTATTGGTGTGGTTTGGCACCTAACGTGTTTGACTGCAGGTGGCGAGACCTACTGTGCACATGTCTACATGGTAGTCCTGTTCTCACGGTAGGCATCTGTGATGTGCTGTGCACATCTCATACCTGCACATTTGCTTGTTGTCCATCGGTCCACAGGCCAGTGGTGGGACATACAGGGATGTTGCTGAACATATGTACATGCGACCCTGTACAACTGTGACGCTAGCCTCTCAGATGCTCATGTGTCATGGACGTGAACACCGCACACACACATGTGGTTGTGGGCCGTCCATACCCATCTCCACCTGTGGGTTGCTATCATCCCACACACTCCTTGTACTGTATGTTCAGGCTATGCAGCTATGTGGGGCTTGTGTGCATACAATACGATACTATGTGCCTTTGCACCCATCACAGACATTGTCACACAGGTACACCGCAGCCATACACATCGCAGATTGTTGTCAGCATGTCACATGTGGTACACACCTAACACATCTCCTGCGGGACATGGTAATCTGTATGGGCATGTCCAGTAGTGACATACCACAGCTACCCTACATGACGGCTATGCAGGACATGTCTGTGTACATCTACTGTGACATATACACAAGCAATGCCCCCTACCTACATCACATGGTACTACCTGTGGAGTATGTGTGTCTGCATCCATGCTATGGCCATAGATGACAATTGTACATCTATATGTGCAACATACCTCAGTGGGGGTTGTCATGAGCACATGTTCCATGTGTCAATGCATTGTTTGTGTCTGTTGGGCAGTCATTGTTGTGCATGGTTTACATGGCTGACATAGTGTACTGTGTCTGATTCCAGGTACTTCATTGGGCTACCAGCATTGTACATTTCTACAGCACATTCCAGCCATCATGTAGCCAACTTAGATGACAGTGGGAGGTCTTCCGCCATGTGCACATATGTCACACGGTGCAAGGGTGACTGACACACATTGTCGGGACTGGGTTCTGACTGCTGTGGATGTGTGTACCGGTGTTGACAACCATGACTGCACCAGATGGTGTCTTCTGGATGTGTGACATTCACAACAAACACCCACATTCACATAGCAGCACATCGTCCACGACAATTGACATTCCTGCCTGAACACTGTGTACGGTATGTTTGTATGACCACTGCATATATCACTGGTGGCCACCAGCATGGCTGCCTACAACAGCAGTGTGTATCCTGTGCAAACATGGGTTACACCAGTCACACCACACCTGTGCCAGCTGGCCCTGTAGTGGGTGACAGTGCAGTTCCATTCATCATGTAACAGTATACATCGTGCACCAGTATGTTGCAGACATGTGAACGGCTGTGCTACTCAACATATGCACACATGACACATCACCTGGTACACCGTGTCTGCCTTGCCACCTGCTATTGTGACCACCCTGTGATGACATTGTACGTCCCACATGGACGGACATGTGATGGCTCAATGGTGAATTAACCGTCCAGGTGTGTGTCTAGCCAGGTGTCCAGTAGCCACTAGTCTGCATGCAGGGATAGTCTACATTGGCCTACTCTGTCACTGGGACTGTTGACTATGGTCATACTGTTGTTATGCAGGCATGTGCTGTTTGTCCAGTCTGATAGTCGTGTTGAACCACACTACCGTGGCACACATGACGTGTGGACATCTGGCTAAGGTGTGCAGCCCACATGTACATCTTCTCATGCTATGCTGCCTGTGCAGCGGTGTCACATGTCTGTCTCTGGCAGGGCTGTCACAGGTAGGCACAGCATGCAGTGATGTGTAACAATGCTTACACCCTCCACTGTGCTGTACACTAGCACTGCACACACAGTACAGCACACATGTCATTTATCTACGGTGCCTGGGACCTGCCTCCATGCCCTACACGGCACACCTGCCAGTCCAGATTGTACACAGATCATACCTCCCAGTCACATACCTGGACTGCACACACACAGGTGGGTGGTTCCACACCACACCGTGATTTACACACATACTGTATTTCCCATGACACATTGCATCATAGGTAGTCCATGTTCAGATACCCATGTTTGTGGCCACTACACACATTGTGACACACGACAGTGCAGACACTGTACACCACAGGTTACATGCCAGTCGGGTTGGCATGCTGTACATTGCACCTGGGACAGTTGCTACTGCTATGTATTGCCAGCAACACGACCTTCCCTAGTATGGACTCCCACGCACTCCACACATGCTTGGCCATGCAGCACGATAGCTGGGTGACACATTACACGACACAAACCAAACGAAGAGTACGCTCAGCATCCACCAAACCTCGATGTGTCTGTATGCTAGGCCTACACAGCTCCCCCCTCTGTTTGCTGAACATCCATGCTTACCATCCCTGCTAGCCACACCCTAAGCACACAACCATAGCAGCATGCATGGTACATACACACTACAGCCGGTATTACTGACATCCACTGACAGAGGTAGTTGAGGGCATGGCACCCGTCCGATGGACAGTCTATGTGCCTATGCCAACAGTGATCACAGTGCACTTCTGCTACATTTACACACTGGTAGGGACCATGCTATTCCACACTGAGACATGGTGGTGCTGGCATTTTCACAGACGCCACAGTGGTATTCCTGTTCCATGCACACGTGCTGTATGGGCACATGTGCAGGCTGTTGCACGGTAGTTTTGTTCACCTGTGTGTTGTGTGTCACTTGACAGTCATGGTGTGTCCTGCTGGTGCATGACATACTCCACAGCTAGCTACCTACACATGACTGCCAGACATTGTAGTGTGGGCCCTCACGCAGTGTGGTGGTATGTCTCTGCTGTTTGACTACATCCACATTCAATGCAGCATACCACGGTCATGCAGGCATTGACGACACAGATGTTGCTGGCATCCTGCCTGCCAATGGGGTACCTACCAACAATACACACTCTCACTCACTACAGGGTTCCAATCCTTGGCTGGACATTGTATTAACCCTGTGGACACATACATAGTACTGGCATGCACATGTTATGTCTGGGAACACAGTCCCAATGTCACCTCCAACCGCCGTAGTTGTTGTATCCCGCCAACCTGGCTGTTACATGTCTCTGCAGCAGCACACGACAGTGACTGCTAGCCCATTCATGTCGTTGTGCACCCTGACCACCACACTACCACATCTATCACACTACACATGGATGGTACTGCATTGCACGTATGGGGCTGCATCTCTACACCCATGACTGGGCCATTCAGTATGGCACTGGGCCACATCTTGACATACATGCTTCACACACTCATTGACTACCTGCATGCCTTTCCTGGCACCCTTGTTGGGCTTCTGTGCCACAGCACACCACATCCCATGCTGGCCACCTGACATATTATTGCATGGGTGGTTGGGGTGGTACAGAGGGTATCACATCAGACATGATCCGCATTGCCCTTCAGCACCATTCCACTTTATGCTATTGACAGTGTACACATCCAGCATCACATCGCACCTATGTATTGGCATGTTACCATGTGCCTTCTGTACAGTTCACACAGTGGTGCAGGCATATCATGCTGACTACAACATTTCAGGGACGTGTGGCATTGCACGTTCCTCAGACATGTGGCCCCTCATGTTCAGTATTTGCATACACACTACCTGCTGTCACACAGTACTGTACATGCCTACATATACCACTTCTACATACCTGGCAGCATTCTAGCTCATCCTACTCATGTTGCTGACACCCATACAGGTGTCAGTGTGGCAGATATATCATGTAGATATCATTGCATCAGTTACATCACACATAGTGCATACACATCACCTTTGCATACTGACAGTCATGCGGTGTGTATCACATGGATACTGTCCCTATACAGGCATATCACGTTGTACATGGTTGATGTACACACACATGGCCCACATGGTGCTGTGGTTGCCATATTACACCATAACCAGGGTACACATGTGCAGGACTACACATTTCTGGACCGTATGTCTAGCTGATACCTTGGGTGCCCTTGTACCTGTGCCATACACACATGTACACGCAGGCCGTGTTACAATGACACATGTGTGGTGTACCTTACACAATGGATACAACGTTACATGTCTCAGTATAGTCATGCTGTGCTCTCTACCCAGCTCAGACAGTTGACATATGCAAATGACAGCCATGTAACCCATCTGTGCTCACCTGCATGCCACTAACACAGGGCTGTAGTGTACTCTGCCATGGGCCCTGTTCTCCACAGTACTCATGCTTGTTGTACTCCTTCATGGCGTTTGCTGTGGGCAGGGGAGGAGCAGTCCTGCATGTGTGCACACATGCCACATTGCTCCACCCCGGCGTCTGTGTGACATCCACAGACTGGACACACACCATGCTGTGGGACATAGGTCCTGTGCACATCCCACAGGGGCACACTGTGTCACTAGTCATGTGATAGCTGCCTTGCTGGTAGGGTGACACACACCCATGGTACCACCACAGCGGACGTATTGTATAGACATGACAGTTGACATCCAGTTCTGCCGTTCAGTGGACACTACCATGGGGGGGGTGTCAGTACTGTGTACATTGCACATGTGTTTACACACGGCCCTGCTGGACATCATTGTGGCACACATTGCACCTGCTATGGAACGTTTGGACATGGTCACTTGCTGTTACCTCCATTTCGGTACCTATTCTGCTACTACATTGTCCCATATGTGGAGGGCATACATATCTTGTGTATGTATATAACACTAGCCCATGGGGGCATCATGCATGCTATGCCTGTGATACTGTCTACGTGTTGGGAACATATCCATCATGCCAGCTTTGCATTACACATAATTGACATAGTCGCCCTACTGCGTGGGATAGGTGCGTCGTGCGCATTCCGTATGACATCGACGGTATATGCCCATGCACATGTGTGCTGTGACACTATACATAAATGTCCTATCCTGTTGTGGCACTTCAGTGTTGGATATCCGCTGCCAGCATCGGCGTGGGTGGTGGCATTGTTCTGTGTTTGCAACCCCTATGGCAGACCTGGGGTAGGGTTACCACCTGTGCCACTTTGCAAGGGACAGTCCCTCCTTGGGCAGTTGTGTCCTGACAAATTTATCACAAATGGCAAATGTCCTGAGATTGTGGGACATCACTATATCCCATTCTTATGTAAGAGTTGCATAACATACTTATTTATGTATGTACATTCCTAACTGTTACAAGACACACAATAAGCAACTGAACTGCTACAAGACTACACTTTTCTTTATGCAAAAGAGTAGAGTTCTAACCTTTGTACTGACCATGGGTATGTGTCCACCTGTAACATCTGAAGTGTGTCCCGGCGATTTCCCACTTTGGCCTTTTGAAAGGGTGGCAAGCCGCCCTGGGGTTATCGCGGGTGTTTACATGTTGTCCCACTGCTGTGCACACGTTGTCCACAGTTGTTGGTATGCTGCGCTGCTTTAGCATTACATATCCAACCTTCGCCTCTCTCTGCCTGATGGACAGGTATCTTTACCTACACACACCGTTCACATACTGTACAGATTCGTCATACGTATCGTCGTTACACACCAGTACATGTCGTGGGTTCGACATACCTTTCCGCCTTTTGTTTTGAGTTCGCCTCTATTCCCTGTTTCTCTTTCTACTTTGTATGCTGGTATGAACATACGGTTTGAATATCAGGGAGTCTTCCTTATATTCGCCGTCAGCCTGATGCATGTGGGTTAATCAGGCCAATAGCTGTTCTCGGTGTGTACTTATGCGCATATCAGCGGTGATCCCCTTCCTTCGTTTCGTTACTGGCGTCGGCACTAGGCCATGGTTCTTTCCTCGTGTGGCCGTTGGTTATTTGCAATACCTTCGTGAGGATGGTATGTATTGTATCATGTTTGTGTGACTGCATCCGCTATGTGTGTTGTCGGGTACATTTTGCTGTGGTGTTAGCCGTGGATTGTGTGTGTTGGGTATGGTATTGTGTTCGACATGTGGGTCCCCGTGTCCTGGCGGCGTCTGTCGATGGCGTTGTGCATTCAAATGTGTTACATGGCTGTTATTTTCCTGTACATAGCGAATGCATGGATGCATGAGCCGCTGCTAGTGTTTCCCAGGAGCTTGTTGTGGGTATGCGCTGTCATTCACTGCCTGCATGTGTTTGCTACGGTTTTCGCTGCTATCCCTTTCATATGTGCAATGGGGTATATCTGCGGATGTGCGTGACGGTGCGGGTGTGAGTCTTGCATTTATACATACCAGATATGCTTGTGTGTGTGCTCCATCCGTGCTTGGGGAGCTGCGGGTTACCTGTGTGTTGTTCCGGGAATGTTTGTTTTGTTGATGTCATCTGCTGTCGGTATCGCCTGCATGTGTGCTTCCTGCACGTATTCCTCCTTCACATCGGTTATATATCTGCGGATGTTCGCCCGTGCCTACCATCCATTGGCATTTTGTCGCTGATAGTTACGGTGTTTGTGGTCCTATACTTACGGACTGTATGCTACGGTAGCCTCCTTTTCGTGTGACGCTTGCTTACGACACGGTCGTGGAACACACCGCGGTATTTACCGGACCGTGACTGTTCACGATCGGTGCCGGGATGGCACATTCGTATTTTCGCCGTACATGCCTGATGCTGTGTAACGTTGCCGACGGACCGTGTGGGTATGCGTTATGGCCATACCTACGGTCGTGGTTTCTACATACCTCCTTTGCATCTCCTGTTTGCTATGGCCCTGTGGTACACTTTGGGACATTTGCGCTTTGCATCATTTTACGTCGCCACGTGCATAGCCACTGAGGAGATGTCAGTACTACTTTGTGGGTACTGCTGTACATACGCCTATGGTTCCTGTACTGTATGCCTACGCCTGTTATTACACTCCGGCTGTGACATGTCACCTTCATACACAGTTTACACTGGCACACACATTACACACACAGCGGAACACACGACAACCTCACCTCACACATACACATATTGCCGCCATGGCTGTCAACCTTCTATTTCCGGAGTGGGGAACACACAGTAGTAATGTGAAACACATGGGCATAATGTGGAACACATAGTAATGGCATAGTGACAACTTCAGCTAAGTAGGTCATAGGTTGATTATGATATGCTGATTTACTTACAGTGAAGAACCTTTACTAACTTACTATGAGTACATTCTATTTACCAGGATGTCATTTATATACATTCCTAACAATGGTTGTTTGAGAGACATTTTCAATGTGGAACTTGGAGGAACTGCGAGGAACATGCACTGTTTTACACCCCAGATGAGGTACGTTCCTCATAATGTCGTACACTTCACTGGTATGCTTTCCGCCGCACCGACGGTTGAACACAATACCTATGGCGCATCGCCGGTGGCGGCGTGTATCTCCGCACTCATGTCCTATGGATATGACACGCACATATGTAGGGTTGCCACCTTTTCAAATGGCCAAAGTGGGACATTTGTAGTAGGTACGTCAGATTTTGCATGCCAACACATACCCACGGCCAGTACAAAGGACAGCGATTCACTTTTTTGACGGAATACAAAGCTGTAGCATTACAGTTGCTTATTCTGTTTATTATCATATTTAGATGTTTCTTCTACAAAATAACTGTTTTCTGCAACTAATAAAGTAATTATGGGAAATGGTTTTGTCCTACAATCTCAGGACATTTGCCATTTTGTCAATGTTTTGCAGGACACAACTGCCCAAAGGTGGACTGTCCCTCACAACGTGGGACAGGTGGTGACCCTACACATATCCCGTTACTGTACCGTGGACCGGTGACCATCCCGACACGCGGATATGTATTGCTGCGGGTTAACATTTCCATGGCTGGCGTTACCTGCCCTGCCCACCCTCCAGGATGATCGGGTTGTCGGTCACTATGTTTAATATGTGGTGTTTCGTGTCTTACTTATCTGTGAACTTGCATCCCTGGGTTCCATATTACCCTGTTGTCCTTTCTATCTGTGTATGCGTACATATATTTCTACATGTGTACTGATATGTATTTCCGTATCTGTGTATGCACATGCGTACATGTGTGGTCGACTTGCGGCGATAGTGGCAGCATATGGCTACACCGTGTGCTGTTGAACCGGCGTGCGTTGAGGTGTTGGCGTTCCATGCTCTGCTGGCTATTGGGTGTGCAGTGTTTGGCCGGTGCCTTTGTTGGAGTCACACATACGTCCGCATACGGTACACATTACGGGCGGACATGTTTGTGTGGCGTCCATTTTACTGTGTGTGCAGGTCAGGAGGTGTCAGTCCATGGGGCCTACACTGTCAAAGTATGTGCTATGCGTTCCCTCTTTGCCAGGGCGTAGGCATATTGGGCACGCCTCTGTCTACCTACTGGGGCTGGCTCAGTGTGTCCGTGGCGCCGCACGCCCTGTGCCTGTGCTTGCCCTGGCAGTTGTGGCGGGCTTGGTGGCCTCCGGCATTATGTCCCTGCAGCAGCTGTTTCCGCAGAATCATATTGTGTAGCATACAACATACTATGAATATGTGGGCACTTGTGCCTGGAGAGTACTGCAAGGCTCCACCGGATGTATCCAAGCACCGGAACCGTGATTTCAAGATCCCGAACACACGCTCTATGATTATTCTCGTTTGTGCGTGTGCCTCATTATGGCGTTCTTGCATGTGTGTGTGTGCATTTCTGATGGGTGTCATCAACCACGGCTCCAGTGCATAGCCAGCATCCGCCACAAGGTGACCTTGTGTGATGTCCCCACTGGCGAATACCTGATACAGCTGTGAGGCATGCCAGATATGGGAGTCGTGGTAGCTTCCAGGGCTGCCAGCACACACATCCATGATAATGCCCTGCGCATTGCACACCGACCTGGCAATTGATGGAGGGTATCCCTTGCGGTTTATGTAGCGTCTACCCTGCTCCCCAGGTGGTGACTTGATTTCTATGTGCGCACAGTCTATCGCACCCAGGACCTCCGGTATTGTGCCACACGGTGGAAGCGGCGATATTGCTAGCCAACTCCTCCTGAGATGTGGGGAACTTTATGTGCTCATGGGCATGTGGTAACATGGCATCCAGGAACTGGTGTAGTACCCTGGATGCTGATGCCTGTGAGATGCCCATTATGTCCCCGGTGGGCCTTTGAAAGGTACCTGTAGCCAGTATTCGCAAGCTCACACATACCTTTGTGTCCACTGGGATGGGCTCCCCTCTGTTGTCTCTTGTTCTCAGGCGGCCGCACAGCTCCACTATTTGCTGTAACGTGTCCCTGTCCACCCTGTAGCGCTCTACTATCTCCAGGTCTCGCAGCCCTGGTAGGTCACCCTTGGTCTGAACACTCTCCTTCTCCTGTGAGGCCTACGGTAGTTGTCGGCACCACCCTCCGCAACTCCGTCTGTCTCTGCCACATACCTATGCATCACGGCCATGGCGGCACCCAGCATATACATGTTAAAAGTTGCCCGTCTGTTTACACCCTACGGTGCGGCGTTTGGGAAATCGCTGTGTGTTGTGCGCATTCACATTTATTACTGTTGTGCTGTATACCGGTGATGTCATTGGGTGTGTCTGTCAGCGTCTATCCATGGATTATTTCCGTGGTTTTACGCTTGCAGCTGCAACGGTACTGCCTGTAGTGTTACATTACAGTTGCCTGCATTGCCTTCGCCTGGCATCTTACATTACTGCATCCTGCAGGCACATGGCATATGATGCATTTTATCTGCGGCCGCAGTTATGCTACCTCTGTACTTGGCTGTGCTATTTCGGTTCTTTGCTCATTGCATTTCTACTACATCCCTATTATCTTTGCTCTCATATGCCTCCCTTTCCCGTTCTGCAGGAGTCTGCATGCAGACTTATCAGCTGCCGCGTTTGCCCTTCCTGCATTGATTGGTGTTAATTGCTCGTTACGGATACATTTACACTGCTTCCGATTTCCTCGTATTCTCCGCATTACCTTCCTATATCCCTGGTTGTTGCCGGTGAGGCCGTCACATGACTGGTTTCGAACGTAGTCATCCTCATGCACATGCATTTGTACGCGCATTCTGTACTGTCAGCGCATCTATTTCCTAACACGCCAGTCATGATGCTGTAATGTGCATTGTACAGCCCAGATTTGCTGTCCTCCAATATCCTTCCTCCTACAGTGGCACACCCCTGTGTGGTTGACATGTATCTCGTGTAGGCCACTCCTCGGTGTAGTACCGCTCGCCGTTTGCTCCATCCTTACGCTGGCGCGTTTTGCGATTCACTATTATCTGCCTCATTTGCATGGAATTGACTACTAATACCTGGTTACGGCGCCGGACAACGCCTCCACTCCTTGACAACCATTGCGCTGGGGTTGCAGCTTTACATACATACTATGGTGTGTGGTGGCTGTGCAGCTGATTTGTGTTCTAATGCTCTTTTCGACATTATCATATTATTTCATTGCTTTACAACTTCTGTGCACACATCCCGGGTCTGCTGTTCTTTCTACGTCGTGCCATTTATGTCATTTTTACATTTTGTGCATATTTTCTTTGGACATTCTCGGTGCCTTTCCACATTGGCATATTGCACCTATATGATACCTGACTTTGACAGCCTTCCGTTACTCCTCCGGTATGTTTGGGTAAATGTAAACCGTTTTTTGGTTTACATTGCCGTCTTACGCTTACGCCTCGCCACCGTGGATCGCTATTTGCCCTCATTTGCCTGGTGCTATACCGCTCACAGTGTGTTTTGCATACCTACGCCGGGGGCGGGGACGGTCCGGCGCACGCCGGTAGTGCACGTGGAATTCATTCATACCTGAATCGCTAAGCAGCCATATTTGGCGTTATAACGCCGACGCTATGCTGGCGCCTGGCGCAAGGTTCATGAATCCCGGGGACTGTTTATATTAATAGAGTTAAAAATAAAACATATTATTTACTATTATTTAGTTCTAATTATTATTAGTTAAAGCATGACAGATTATTTACAAACAAGCATAAGCAGTGTAATCAAGAAAGTATAATTAGGAATAGCAATTGAAGAACATATAAACTTTTAAAGGAAAAAAAAATGTATCAAATTACTGATCTTATTTTTCCTCTTCAGAAAGAGAAACAAGTTAAATCACAGCTTGCCATTAAATCTCCTGATATTTTGACTAGTTATGAAACAAAACATTTCTTTGCACACAGAGAATAACTTTGATTAAATCTTTTTCAAAATATTTGTTGCTTCTTGGAAATGCAGGAACTATATTTAAAAAGATTAATAATAAAATAAAATGATGAGAGAGAAAAAAACATAGTACAAATCATTTGTTTTTAGTCTCTTCTTCTTCTCTGAAGTCTTCCACGAAGTTTCAGTTGCCAGTCTCTTTAACGAAGGACTAGCCCATTCCATTTCTTCTATTTTTTCCAAAATCTTATTTTTTTGATAAACAGTAAAGCAGAGTCTAAGTCATCGAAAATTTTAGGACCATCAGGAAGGAAGATTTTAAGCTTGGCAGGAAACAGAAGGTATGTTTTAAACTGTGCTTTTTTTAAGCTCCCTTATTAGTGGCAGAAAAACTTTTCTTTTAGCTAATACCATGGAAGAATAGTCATTGTCAAAACGCACAGTTGTTTCATTAATCTTAACAGGAGCTTTAGCCCAAGCAGATTTCAGAACCATCGCTTTATCAAAAGATGATAGAAATCTAACTATAACTGATCTAGGATAGTTTTTGTTAGAGTTAGTATTAGCTATAGATCTATGTGCTCTTTCGATATCAAAGAGAATGCTTCTGGTAAATCTAAAGTTTTAGGAGCCATGTTGTTAAAAAGAAGTAATATTGTTACCTTCAATATTTTCTGGCAGTCCAAAAATCCTAATGTTATTGCGCCTAGATCTATTTTCCAGGTCATCCAGCTTTGTTTGTAAATGTGTATTTTGTTTCAGCAGAAACTCAATGTTGATTTCCTCTTCTTGTATTCTATTTTCCATGTCATTCACAGCTTCTTCTATGCCTGTCATCTGGATCTTCTGTTGTTGCAGGTCCATATGTAACAAGTCTATTTGTTTTGTAGTTTTTCTATGAAAGTGTCTATTTTAGTATCCATTTTATCCATCTTAGCAGTAAGTTGCTGGACTATAATTATCAGAGACTGAAGTTCTTTCTTGATGCTGGAGTCTTGAGAATTTGTCTTACTGGAACTCATTTCAGACTGATAAACTGACAGGAAAATTTCCAAAGTAATTTCTGACAGGAATATTATTAAGATTTCCTTTCTTTTTTAGATATAGTTCAAGAACTATATAAAACAAACATATTTAGAAAGAAAATTACTTCAAAAATTATTTTTTTAAGTAATTAATTCCTGTCAATGTAATGAAATTGGTGGAGCTGAAGAAATCTGCTGCTATCCTGTGTTCATCCTTGGCCACGCCCCATGTCCCTGTTTCTTGAGCAAAGAAGTTTACAGATATGCCTCTTGGATAGCCTAGAAATGGAGATACAAAAAGTATTCTATAGAGAATATAGTTAACATAATGATATGTGAATATGAATGATTCTGCATGGAGACTAGACAATTATAAGAGAAAATATTGTTGAAAACTTAAAAGGAAGTAGTGTATAGTTATGGAGATTAAGAAACTTGAAATATTTTTCTTAATCTGAGACAAACATTCAAAGACAGAGGTGACTTTGCGAAATTCCTGAAATCTTTCCAATAAAATAAATTATTTAGAATCTCTTTTTCTGCTGGGATGACGTTAGTATATGTGTCATTATTTAACGCTAGTTTAATATTCCAAAATGCATATCACAAATTTAGGGTATATACTTCATTTCATTGTTATAGATTCAAGGAAATAAGCGGTGGCTTAGTAGCAATACTTAAAACACCTGAAAATTAGACATGAAGAAAACAGTGCTAGAAACTATTCATGCAGTAATTATTATCAGTGAAATTGTTGACAATATAATAAGTACATTATAATTACAAATTGAAAATTAAGTTCTTAGGGAAATTTTTAACTTGCAAAAAATTAGCTGTGCAAATTACTCAGTATCACATCTTCATTATCAATCCACTTCTTCCCATTTAAAATGAGGTTGGCAGTATCACCTCAATTGTCATCAGTTCTCTCTGACAGCCATGCCTGGCTATCCTAGATACTCTCACACTTAATCCATCCATTTCTAAGTTGGTTATCTTCTTATCTTTTCCTAAATCTGCTTTACAAGTACGATGACTGCAACCTAGACACTAACATATGACTTTGCTCAAAATATAGACAAATGAAATCTTATAGGAACAATTTCTTACAGGTGTAACCAAAACTATTGATACTGTTGACCACTCACTGTTAATAAACTCCCTAATAAATGCAGGCATCACTCTAGAAGCTTCTCAGTTACTGAATTCCTGGCTAACAGATCCTTTGCTGTTGAATTTGCTTTACTTCCTCTTCTACTCCCCACCTCAACAAAGCTGCCCCACAAGGGGCTATATTATCCCTAATTTTACTCTCATTATGGATTAGCAATCTTACCTCCAACCTCCCTAGCTTAATCATTGTACTTTCTGTAGATTACATGGCTATCTAGGAGTCAGGCCGTTGCACTTTCCTCATTTCAAACGTTATACAAACAGAACTCTCAAATCTCAGTCATTGGCTTTACCAACAGAAACCTCTCTTCTTAGTCTGAAAAAAAAAAAAAAAAAAAAAATATATATATATATATATATATATATATATATATATATATGTGTGTGTGTGTGTGTGTGTGTGTGTGTGTGTGTGTGTGTGTGTGTGTGTGTGTGTGTGTATGTATATTTTTTGAAATAACACAAATAACAATACATTCTTCACCATTTATCACTATCAATAATAAACAAACCTTAGAAAATGTCAAGAAATACAAATACCCAAGAGTCTGGTTACACCTCAACCTCCAGTATTGCATCCAAGTAACCAAAGCAAAAATGAACAAACTTGTACTCTGGATCAAAAAATTCTCACATTTCTTACCTACCTGACAACTACTATAATGTTTAATATTTTCACAACTGAAATATGCTTTTTCTTTTAATTGCCACCAATTCAATAAAATAACCTAGTACTATAATTCATCTCTGGTAACATCTGTAGATTTATAACCCTTACCCAATGCCCCAGGAGATAACACCATTGTAACACTCACCAATGCCAAATGGTTACACATTCCATGAAGAAATACCCTTCTTTTCGATTCCATAATACTTAAGCTCATTACTATGCAATCCTTTCCCTATTTTACCAGCAGACTTACAGAATGACAGACACCATACAGCTCCAGATCTCTGTCCATCTGCACCTCCAACCTCCTTGCACAATACAAAAAAACTAAAAGCAGACAGAACATGCTTTCCCCATCATGGGCTCAAAAAATTGTGAATGCATCTACAAACAAGTAAGTCATGCCCTTTTATTCACCACATTCAGGTAAGAATTAAAAGAATACCTCACTAAATGGCAACTGTTTGAAATGTTGGGACCCACTAGAGTGAGTCCCAAAATGTGGAGACTGAATGGAAAAATGAACAGACTTACAAATACCAAGCCTGAGATGCCTTTTCTCAGAATATTCCCTTTTGCCCAAGGTATGGCAATCGCAGACATGATAATTATAAGTTTGGAGGCTGTGAGGGGCTTGCCCCCTACAAAAAGAAGTTTTAAGGAGTAATGACTTTTGAGATTTGCTCTTCTCCAAGTTTTTGGTGTTTTTATAGCTTTTTACCACTTGACATTTTGAGTGCCAACATTTCAATAGGGAGACCATTAAACAAGCAAAATATAAATACTTCAATAAAGGTAATATAATATAGTCTTCATTTGCTAAGCTGGTCACATCCGACCACAACTTCTTATTCTAACACTCAAGACTTAGAACTTTCTAGATCTATATTATATCATCCCAATATAGTACAGATCTTCCTCTGTTAAATGCCATTGATATTACACTAGGTAATTTTTTAATAATGTACTCTGTTCATTTGATATCATATGATACATGTCACTTGTTTCTGTATATACTTGTCTTTTATTTATACTTTCTCTTTTGTGTAAATATTTAAGTGGGATGGATCTTAAAATCATTCATAAGGATATGATCCATAGGATCAGAGTTATACCCAAGTTAACAAATTCATAAATAAATAAATAAAATAAATAAATAAATAAATAAATAAAAAGACGCAAACAAATGATTTATTTTTTTCTGCATTTGGCTGAACTATTATAATATGTTATACTTGTCTTTTCTGTAAGTAGGACTAATTTGGCTTCTGCTCTGATGCCCTGTGTTTTTCATCTGTCCCACAGATACATACTACCTATCTGCTACAGAAACAGGTGCCTGGTGCCAGAGCCATGGGCTCACGCTTAATGCCAAGAAATGTATAGTCATCCCCTTTGGAAAAAAACATGTACCCATGAACTACCACATAGGTGGCAGGACACTAAACATCGAAAGTGTGATGAGAGACTTAGGGACACAAGTGGACAGTGGTCTCACTTTCGATAACCACATCGCCACAACAGTCAGGAAATCCTTCTACGTGGCACACCTCATCACTAAGGGCTTTTCATCCAGAAAAAAAGGAGGTCATTGTCCAACTGTACTCATCCCTCATTAGACCCATTATAGAGTATAATGCCCCATTTGGTATGTACCTCCCAAGACATCTGCAACAGCTGGAAAGGCCACAGAAATACCTCACTAAAAGAATCACAGGCCTGAAGTAGATGCCATATGCTGACCATCTAAAAAAACTCCAACTATACTCTGTGGCATATTGTCTACTCAGAGGCGATCTCTGCTTAACATACAAGGCCATGTCAAACCCTGAGCTGTTGGACATGCTCCACTTAATGAAATCCCAATCCCTCAGAGCCACACACTCCAGGGATCTAAACCTTATCATCACAATGAACAAAACATGCTGGAGGGATAGGTTCCTGACCCAGAGACTCCCTATACTCTGGAATAGACTGCCCATGCATATCAAGCAGAGCACCTCATTGGCCCTCTTTAAAAGGAACCTTGATAATTGGATGGGAGATAGGAAATTCACCCCGGGGATCATGTCAGTCGCCCTGCTAGACAGGGGCCCAGAGAAGTAAATATTGTGAGAAAAATATTCCAGGGAATTCTTATGGCTAGGCTTGCATAGGCCTTAGGGCCGATAGCCTAGTACCAACCTATGAACCTATGAACCTATCTCAGGAGTTCTACCTCCATCACCTCCAAAACCTCTACTTATCTGCCTTGACTACCTAAGTTTCTATGCCATGCTTAACCACTGATCACGTGACTGTTTCAGGCACTTTTATTTTCAACTTTTTTGACATTCTTCTGTCACAAATTACCCCTGACAGTTTGTGCCATTTGGCTGCAGTACCTTCATCTAACCTCTTCATTTTGACTACCTTTCTGCATAACCACACCTCTCAGATACTTACAGCTGTAAACCTGTTTCACTGTTTTCCCTTATATTTCATTTTTAAACTTCTTCTGATTTTAGTGGCATGACCAGAGTCTGGTCTATAGTTAGTTTCATCCCATGTGCCTTTGGTTTAGCATTCCAGTCCCCTATCATTTGCTGAAGTTCTTGTTCTGTTCAGAGTCTGCTTGTGGTGTCACATCATCTGCATACACCAACTTTATTGCTCTATCTCTCCAACCTGTTTGTTAATATGCTTCATCACCTGTACAAGGAGAGATGAACCCTGATGCACACTCACTCCCATGGTGAACTCCTCTGTGAGTCCAAACAATGTTCATACTTTTGTTATTTGGGATCTATACATAGTCTGCTCTAATTCAACCAATGCTTCTGGGACTTCAAACAATCACAGGAGAGTTACCAAGTGGAGGTGAAGTCAGCCAGACCTCTTCTGTTATGGTGTTTATCACCTGTAAAGCTGAGGATAATTCAGCATATGGTCTTGGGGACAGCAATAGTGAGTTCAGAGAAGCTGCTGAGGGGTAGGATGTCCTCTGAGTGGAGAGATGGTAGGCCACCCCCAGGACCAACAAGCTGACCTATGCCATGCTACCTGACTCTCATCACAGAACAGAAGGGCTGCTACAGATTTATGTGAGGGAATACATGAGGTATAGGGCTGTAACCAAATTACATGAACACCTAACTATTGTTTCCTTTGACAGATGGACCATTTGGGTGTTGGTACTGGAAGCATTATGTAGGGTCTGGGGGGGGGGGGGTGTAAAAAAAAATAAACAGAAAAAAAACTTCACAGTAAGTAACAATGCATGTCAGAGTGCTGTAGTAATAAGAAGAAACATCCTTTCCAAAAGTACAGATATAACTGCTGACACAAAATTAAAAACTCTAGTGTCATGGCATCAGATAATAGACACAATGGATTTCTATACAAATGCAAGTAAACTCACATCAGTAATATTAAACAAAATTATAACATGTGGACATGCCTTGACCTGTGGTGGCAGGCCATAGTGGTGCCATTTCACACAGGAAGGGTACATCAGACCCAAAATATTTTAAACCTAGTAGACTAACCAGTGTTGTATGTAATATCATATTGATACATAAAATGGAACATATTGAAAATGTCACAGAGGACCTAGTTATTTTACATACAGGATACCATGGAAGTCGTAAAGGGAACTTAAAGGTGAAGAATAGGCTCATAGTCAAATAAGCTGATGATTACAAACCTGGGAACATAAATATTTAAATTAAAGAATCCAAAGATCTCCAAGAAACTCTGCTAAAAGCTGCAATAACCTCACCTTTAATGTCAGTAAATGTAACATGTTAAAACTTTGTAAAAAGCACATATGAATGACTACAAAATTAATAAAAAAATCATAAAGAAATAGGAGCATCGTTAAAGATATATGAACAGTAGCAGAACAACTTCTACTGTTAATCTATGAGAGTCAGACAAACATATTCTGCAGTGCAATTACTTTTAAGTGGCATGTCTAATCACATTAGAGAGATCAGTGCACCACTTTATACTGCTCTGATCTGACTCATTACTGATTATAATTTTACATTTTGTAGCATTTGAATAAGCTTTCTGAAGCAACTTGAACACATATAATCATTCATTACTTCAAAAAAATCACAGTAAAATCTCAGTACTCGGAAAGGCAATATGGGCTGGCATTTTATTACATTTGTTATGTTAGTTAAAATTGAACTCTAGTTTCGAAGGAAAAGTGTGTGGCTTACATAGTGAATCAATGAAGGGCTCGGTGGTCTTATTACAAGACAACCTAAATAAAAAGCAGATTTTATCTTCAGTACTTTTATACTACAAAGTTGGAAATTAAATTATGTGTACAGAAATTATAGAATGTATTGAAACGGAATTGAAACAATCTGTAGAACATGTAAATGATTTGTTGAAATGCTGTTTTGATGTATTTGTTGCCTGTTAATTTCAATTACAACACTGACTCTTCTCTATAAGTGCAATGGGATCTTTTCATCTACCTGAACTGCCACAAAGTCAGGCAGATAGAACCTTGGTTTAGCATTTTGCCTTAAGGACAGCACAGTAGTGCCTTAGGTCGCTCTATAATGTCAATATTATGACATGATCGAACCCGCATCTTCTAATGTTCCTAACATCAAAGACAAGCATGCTACCTGCTGAGTCACCAAACACCAACTGTCCATGAAGTACATGTAGTGTGGAACTACAGAAACAGTGCACATATTTGTATCAACAGAATGACACAATGTTTCAACTGAATGACACAATGTTTCAACAGAATGACACAATGTTTCAACAGAATGCCACAATGTTCCACAGAGCACTGCAGATGTGCATCATTATGGTCACTGCTGTAGTAGCCTAAGCTATGTAAGCTATATCCTGCACAGCATATAACAGTTTTCAAAGCTTTAGAGCACCTTCTACATGTCCAAACTATTAGCTGTCTCATGCTTGGCCGACTAAAAGTCAGGTTTGGAGCCAGGCCTATCAGAGTTTTCTAATTGCCAAGAAGAGCACTCCTCAGTGGACATTCGAGTATTGACAATCCCTTAACAATGTTCCATTGCTGGTCACATAAATTCACTTTGGGGAAAAACTTTGCTCTTTGTTTTTTTTTTTTTCATACCGTTTCAAACAGCTTTTACCAACATTTTTCTCAGACTTTTGTGGTAAAATGTTGGTAAAAGCTGTTTGAAACTGCTTTTTCTGTGGAGAAGCTGTTGTAATTTTACCTTTTGAGGTTGGGGAAAGTGTTTAGAGTACTTTTACTGTGTTTTATTTTGAGAAAAAATATCCTTTTTAGCTACATTATTGTTTTACTTTCATTGTTGTGAGCTTCCCCAGAAATCCAGAACTATTTTTGTCTTGACCATGGAGCAATGTACTGTTTCCTCAACTGGACATTCTTTCAGCTACAAAAATAAAAAGATTGTTAAGCAACATTTGCCACAACAGCAGACTGGTAATTTGCCTCAGTCACCTGTGGGTGATTCTGCTGTGCCCAAAACTGGTTCCTCACACCACTTATCTATTTATTCTGATTCATCTTGTTTAGTCCCTACAGTCACCACGGGCTGGGATTAGGCAGGTCCTCCGTGGCTGCTAGTGTCTCCTTAGTGGGCAAGGAAGTGCCACTTTTGTTGATCTTGGGAAAAGGGGCAGGGAAAGTGCCCATCCCAGTGGAAGTGGCTGCAAACAATATTGGTTTTGCTTTTTAAGAAATTCCTGTCAGAGAGAACTAAACATTTGTTTTCTCCTCCATCAGTTAATCTGAACAGGAGCAATTTATTAGGCTTGTCTCAGGGTCTTGTGCAGTTATAAAGCTGTTTCTGGTACAAGAAAAATGGAGTCTAACCCTGAAAATGTTCAAGAGCTTTAAGAGAATGTGAAAGGGCAGATGCATTTTTTTCTCCTCACATTTCTGATTAAGATTCTGAGGAGAGAGTTATATCTATTTCTCCCTGTGAAAGATTACCTGTCTCTGAAAAGATTTCCAGAGTGAGTCAACATTTTCAGCAGGAAAATAGTGACATTTCTCAGTCTTCAGAAAGAAAAAAATGTGATTTGTTATGAATAGACTTTCTCCAACCTTCACCTACCCCCTCATATTTTATTCTTTGGAGGATGTTTTTGTCATAGCTTGTGATCTGCCTGACAGTCAGCCTTCTGCCCCTAAAAACAGATGTAATATATATAGTTCCTCAGTCTTTAGAAACCCATTTTCAGTGGAGGCCTGGAGAGAAAAGCTCCAATAGTAACAACAAGAATTTAACAATCACAATCATGAACAATAAGTATACACAGTAGTGGTTTTACACAATAGATAAAAAGAGGAGGTGAAAGTAAAAAGTAAAATTGCATTATAATTGCTGTCAGTTTTCAAAGTTTAAGAAAGTATTACTATAACATGCAACGATTCAAGGAAGGAAAACATAGGTAAATATTCAAGGATATATGTATAGGTGGTAAAAGAAAGGGGTTAGATGTAGAAGTAGTGATTGGTGATAAGTAGTTTGTGAAATATTATAAAATGAATTAGTAGGAGACATGTAAAAAGAAAAGGGTAAGAGGAAGAAGAGGGAAATAGATGGAATAAGAGAAAGAAGAAACAATGGGTGGAGGTAAGATAGTATATTAAGGTTTAGGAGAAACACGTATACACAGAAGTTAAAGGAGATAAGGGGGGAATTATATGTTAGCTTTAGAACAAAGGCAGATCCTTGTATTGAGAAGGTAGTTCTTATGTGCAAGCTTTAATTTGTTTGGAATTTTCCATAAAAGCCACGATGGTGCAGCTGTAGCGTTTTTGCCTCACATCAAGAGGTTCTCCCATTCGATTCTCAGCTGGAGCGCTTTCTGTGTGGAGTCTGCATGTCCTCTCCATGGTCGAGTGGCATTCGAAAGGCATGCATGAATGGGCGTGCCTTCGTTGAAGGTTGGGCGTCGGGCTGGCACCTCGGCACCGTAAAAATCTACTGCCAATCATTAGCGGACCAGAGTTCTATTGTGGCGACCCCTAACCGGGAAAAGCCGAAAGAAGAAGAAGTAATATTATTTGGTAAGTCATTCCACTTCTTAGCTATAGCATACACATATTCACTAATCCTAGAATAGACCTAGCAACCTTTGCATTAGTGAGCCCAGCTGCTGCATATCACTTCATTAATTCTAATCCCTCTCCTTCAGACAAAGATGGGAAAGCTTTTGAGAAGCTTGGGAGGAAAAGCATATGCTTCTGTTACTTTAATTTTTAGAATTGTAAATTGTCATGTGCATATATTGACAATTTACCTGGTTAATTGTGGAAGCATGAGGAATGTGTTGGCATCAGTTTCCTCTTATGAGGAGAAATCTGCTTTGTGTAACTTGGTTTCTTCTATTTCATACATCACTATTTATTTATTTATTTATTTAACATTTGTTTACCCTGAGTGTCTGACTGAACCAAAAAGGCCTATTTTCAGTGGAGGCCCAGGGAGAAAAGCTCCAGTCATCATCATCATCATCATCATCAGCTCCCTTTTCCCATTTTTTCTACATGGGGTCGGGGTATCGTGTTAACTGTCGCCAACTCTCTTGATTCAGAGCCACACTCCTGTTTTCTTCAACACTCATGCCTGACTGTCGCAGATCTTCTTTCACATAATCCATCCACCTCTTTGCTGGATGTCCTTGCTTCCTCTTACCTTATTCTTGTCTGTCCCAAATCTTCCTCACCATATTGTCTTCTGCATTTCTACACATGTGCCCAAACTACCATAATCTGTTCTCTTTGATCTTTTCTGCAATTGGATCTGCTTTGGCTTCTGCTGTTATGTCCTCATTTCTACACCTGTCCCATAGTGTGCATCCAATCACCCTTCTCAGGAACTTAATTTCCATCACCTTCAGCTTCTTCAACTGTTCTGCCTTTACTGCCCAGGTTTCTGTATCATACAGTAGTACTGGTCGCACCACTGTCTTGTACACCTTACTTTTCAGCTTCTTTGGCATTCTTCTGTCATAGACTACACCTGAAACTCTATGCCAGTTGGCTGCAGCCCTTCTGATTCTAGCTTTGTCCACTTCATTCAGACTTCCATTCTCCTCAGCCACCCCTCCCAGATACTTGAAGCTGTTCACCTGTTCCACTATCTTCCCTTCTATCTCTATTCTCCCCTTCTTCTGAGAAAAGCTCCAAATTACAAAAAAAAAAAAAAAACAAACAGTGGTAACATAGAACAAAAAATGTATAAACAAGATGTTACATAATCAGCAGGAAATACATATTGGTATATTCATTGTTTAAAATATGTCCATGACTCTGTGTTCAGGACTGCTGCCACTAGAACTGTTTTAAAGAGGTTTGCCTGGTTGTGCTCTCAGACCCTCCTAGAAGATGGCAAAAATGAAATTTTAAATTCTCCCTTGGACAAAGATTTAGTTTTGGACCTCCTGCTGCAGAAGTCATTAAAAAATATAAAGAGAAAGGAAAGCTGTTTAAGGAATTTTGGGGATTTTTCAGCCTTCCTTTTCTAAGTCTTTCAAAAATTCCCATCTCCATCATCTAACTTTATCCAAAATCAAAATAAACAGTTCTTAATGACCTTAGATTTAAAACATGCATATCATCACATTCCTATTCATCCATAGTCCAGGTGTTTCTTAAAGTTTTGTGTTTATGGATCACGTTATCAGATTTTTTTTGTCTTACTCTTTGGGTTATCCATATGTCCAAGAGTGTGTAAAAGGTATCTAACTTCTGTGATAGCCTACAGGGATAGACAGCAGGGTTTCCACATTTTTTCCATATTTAAAAATGTACATATCATTGTAGAGTCTTTTTCTAAGTGTTGGGAATCCTTCATTTAGGTAAGGGATCTCCTTTATAGGCTAGGATTCCAAGAAAACATTCAGAAGTCCTTTCTGACTCCTTCTCACAGGATTGTTTTTCTGTGGTCCATACAGGACATCTCAGTACAAAGGGATTTTCTTCCACAGGATCAAATATATCTATATTTAGATCTATTTCTAAGAATTTCCACTCAGGTTTTAGTCTCAGAGAGAGAAAATCTCTGGATTCCTGGTTTCTTGGTGTCCATGATTCTCATGATACCTCTTGTAAGAATCCACATGAGAAAGACGCAATGGTATCTGAAATCTCTGCAGTCCCAGTATCAATACCTGTTATCTTTTCAAATTCCAGCCTTGGGATTTGTAAAAAGGAAGACCATGTGGTGGAGACATCAAATTTTTCAGAAACCAGGTCTCCCGTTCTCCCCGCCTGCTCCAAGGTAGTCAGCCAGAAAGTCACAACAGATGTCTCAGACTTTGCTTGGGGAGTAGTACAAATGAGCATACAAGTGCAGGGTTTTTGTAAAAAAAAGACAGACCAAAATACATGAGCATAAAAGAAATGCTAGCTCTTTAATATGCTCTCAACTCTTTGAACCATCTGTTATCCCTGGGACCTCTTCAAGTGTTTAGAGACAACACCACAGTGATGTGGCAAGTAAACAAGCAGGTGAGAAACAGGTCTTACCCATGTGCAGACTAGCAATATTAGCATATTCTATAGCTTTACAGCACAATCTCACTCTATAGGCATCTGTAATCATGTCAGAGCAAAACTGTGTGGCAGACAAGCTGAGCAGGACCAGGGCCGATCCGAATAAATGGAGACTAAATCCAGCGGTCTTCCAAGACTTGATCCATCTTTGGAGAACATCACAAGTAGATCTTTTTACCTCCTCTGTAAACAATCAGCTGGCAAAATTATGTTCCACGACTCCATGCAAGAAGGCCTGTTTCCCTGGACAAAAATGTTCCTATATGTCTTGCCACCATTTTTAGTGATTTCTAGGGCACTTTTGAAGATTCAGAAGGACTCCTCAAAGAACATTGTGGCGACTGCCTTCTGGTTCAGGAATAGTGGTTTTCCCATGCTTTGGAATTGTCTGATAGCAATTATCACAAGATTCCTCATGGGTTGGATTTACTCACACAGGCTCAGAGGTTTTGGATGCATCTGGACCCCAAATAACTGCAACTGACTGCCTGAATGAAAGTGGTTTAAGGTCTTTTAGGCACATTAGGTTCTTAAGTTCTTAGGTATTTACTAGGTTAATGACCACAAGAGCCTTTTCAAGTCTAGCCATGCATCCCAAATCTCTGACAAGTTCTGATACCCTTGATAAGCATAAGCAGAGGTTTGAGAGATGAACCATTTACAGTTTACCTGTGTTCATTAGAGACACAGGTGGCAAACCAGGGATGAATTTCTGGTTTCCCATCCAATTGTTCAGGTTGCACTTGAATTGGGTTAGGGAGGAACTGTGCTTTACATTGATGGGGAGCCTGATCCATAGACATGATAATCTCTGGGATACATACCTATCTCTCCAGCAGGTCCTATTTATATCACAGGCAGGGTTTAAGTCTTTAGAATGTGTAATTCTGGTGCTGTTTGTTTTGTGGATATGCAGGAGGTCCATCAGAATGGGGTCTGAAAATGCCCTGTATGTCAGGCATAGATCTCCCCCTCTAAAGCCTATAGGAGACAGAATACAGGGATAGGGCCTTCAGGCAGTCTGCATAGGACATGTTACTTATGCTCTGTATTCTTTTAGTGAGGAACCTCTGTGGACATTCTAATTGTTGGATATGCCTGGTTAGGTACATACCAAAGGGAGCATTGTACTCAATGATAGGTCTGATGAATGCTGAATACAGTGGAACAATGGCGCCCTTGGACCTAGATGCCATACCTTCATTTATAGGTTGGGCAATATAGATTGATTTCCTCACCACTGTAGACACATGATGGTCAGAAGATGTTTTCAGAGGATGTGCAGTAGATTTTAATGGAGGCAAGAATGCCTGTTGCTAGAAAATCATATATCAGCAAATGGAAATGTTTTACTGGTTGTGTCAACAAAATAAACAGCTCCCAGTCAGGACTAGTGTTTATCTAGTTTTACAGTATTTGTGTGAGTTACTTTACTATAATCTGTCTTACTCCTCTCTCAATGTTCATTTGTTAGCCATTTCAGCATGTCTACCCATGACCCACTTCTTTCAATGTAATCTCATGTCAAAATGCTTTTAAAGGGGTTGTACATAAGAAGCTTCTCAAAAACAGTGGCTGTTCCTTGGGATCTTAATTTTGTCCACAAACCAACAAGCAACCAGCTGTAGTCAACCGCAGCACTTGTATTCAAACAAACAAATCAAATTTAAAACAAATGCCATGCAACACTTAGGAGAAAAGAACATATTTAATAGAAAAAGAAACACATTTTCACACAAAGTTCATCAGGTTTCAAAAAATCTTTTGCAACACTTCCTGTCAGATCATTTAAATAAGCTCATAAAAAACACTTGACTTTAATAAAAAAAAACAAAATTTTTTTTTCAAAGTCATATGATTTTTATGAGATTATTTAAAAGACTTTAAAAAAAAAAACTGATGAAGCTTATGTGAAAGCATGCGTTTTTTCTATTAAGTATATTCCTTTCTGCCAAGTGTAGCATGACATTTGTTTACAGTTTGATATTAATTTTGTGTTAGAGCAGCTAACACTCGCTCCATTTAAAGAAACTCATCAGGCTGACTTGAGGTTCTTAACATGGAAAACAGTCTTAAACTGGTTTGACCTTGGCAAGATGAGTATCTGAGCTAAAATCTCTTATGGTGAGTCAGGGTCAACCCTAACTCATTTTCCACAATAAAATAGGGTTTCTTTGAAAACGAATCCTTCTTTTATGCCTAATGTTGTGTCCAAGTTTACATTAAGTCACTCTATCCATCTCCCTGTTTTCTTTGCAGAACCTAAATATGTGAGAGAAAGGATTCTTCTTAGCTTGGATATCTGCAGCCAAGTTAAATATCACCTCAAAAGCACAAAAACTTTTAGAATTTCTGATTAGCTGTTCATTTCTTGTGAAGGTAAGAAGAAAGGATGACCTGTCTTAAAGGAGACTATTTCCATTGTTTTTCTCAGGCTACTACCTTTTGATATTCCTACCACAACAAAACTATTGCAGGCAGGATCAAGACTTACGCTACCAGGCCTTGGCTTCATCTATTCCTCTGTGCATACTTTTACAAAGCACTATGAACTAAATCTTTTTCTAGGATCATTCTGTAGGCCCTATGGACCCTTTTTCTTACTTCTTCCAGGTCCTTTAAGCTATACTAATCTACCTACATTGCTTAAGCTAATGGAAATGTGATCACAATGATGAACACAGTAAAATTGTGTAAGTAAATTTTATCATAACAGAGAATGTTTGAATGACTACTGCTGCAGTAGCCGCTCCCTCCCTCCTCCTCCTCCTTATTTTTCTGTCTAATTTTTTGACAGGGTATGGATCACACCTCCCAACCATACCGAATTACACAGTTTTTACAGAGTTTTGGGGTCAAATAATGGGATGCTATGATTCCCGAGTGGCACCCCTTCATTTCTGACTTATTCTTAGCAGCTTTTTTATTTTTTTTTTTTGCGTCTTGTTGACGTCATCACATGTGTGATGACACTAGCCCTGTCAGCCTATTGGAATTGAGCTCAAGGGCTCACGTGCGGCTGCATTTCCGACTTGCTGCCTCCTTCTGTTTGAATGGTCTGTGAGTGGGAAGGGTGCTGCTGCAGAGCCAAGGAAGCAACTGCTATGGATTGTTGTCTGGCCTGGGCTGCAAAGGAAAACTACTGCTGTGGTGTGGAGTATCGTCTTCTGGCCTGGGATGCTTCGTGTAGGGAAGGAAATGAGTCGACTGCTCTGTGAAATACAATTTCCATTAAGTTTACATTAAAGGTGTGAAATACCAATGCCAGATTTGTTCTTTTTATGAAAACTTACTGACCCCCATGGCTCTGCTGTTTGATTGAGATATTTCTTGTGTGTCTTTATGTCCGTAGTGTTTGCAGAATGCTGCCGTATCATTTTATGTGAAATAACAAAGTAGGCATGTTAATGTAAAGATCCTACAGAGAAGTGGCTCTTTCAGTGACAGGAGTGTGCACGAAAAAAATATTTTTTTTCTGGCTAGATGCCATTTGAAAATGTGCAGGTTAAAGACTTTCTTTGCTTTTTACACCTTTCCCTGAGGAGCAAGTGACAGAGTTTTTGCTATCTGAAACCTGTATAACTTTAGGAAAACCTATTTATGTCATGTGGATGTTGTCAATGATAGTGTGTACGTAGTTTCATACTTCCATCATCTATGCTTCCTGTAAGTGGAGCAGCCGATAGCAGGCTTTTTATTTTTTATTTTTCATTACGTTCAAGGTGCAGAATATGCATTTATAAGCATTTTATTGCATACGTCTATTTCGATTTCTTTAGATTGGTTGTGATGTTAAAAGAATAAAGTCATATTGATTAGAGGCACTCTTCGAGAGACATTTAGAGAGAAAATAAGCAGAAAGATGGATCTTCTACATATTTTTAAAGAAAAAAAGTTTAGATGTTATAAAACAAACTGTTGTCAGAGGATGGAAACTTTGTTATTTTACTAGACTGCGTAAAATAGTGATGACACTATAAATGGTTAAAATAGAATACTGGAAGATAAATGGTTAAATAGAATAATGGGACATTTTATACCCTCCCTCATGTTTGTGTATATGTGCCATGCTCTTTCTATTTTTTGGCAGCCTATTTGTGTGTGTGTGTGTGTGTGTGTGTGTGTGTGTGTGTGTGTGTGTGTGTGTGTGTGTGTGTGCATGTGTGTGTGCGTGCGTGTGTGCATGCGTGTGTGTGTGTGTGTGTGTGTGTATGTGTGTGTGTGTGTGTGTGTGTGCGTGTGTGTGTGCGTGTGTGTGTGCGTGTGTGTGTGTGTGTGTGTGTGTGCGTGCATGTGTGCATGCGTGTGTGTGTGTTTGTGTGTGTGTGTGTCTGTGTGTGTGTGTGCGTGAGTGTGTGCATGTTTACGTGTGTGCGTGTGTGTGCGTGTGCAGTGTGTGTGTGTGTGTGTGTGTGTGTGGGTGTGTGTGTGGGTGTGCGTGTGTGCGTGTGTGCGTGTGTGTGTGTGTGTGTGTGTGTGTGTGTGTGTGTGTGTGTGTGTGTGTGTGTGTGTGTGAGACTGTGAGACTTTGCTAGACCAGCCTATGAGAATATGACAAATAAGTGTCTCTATGACTTGCATAAAATGTCTTCTACATTTTTTGTGCTCTATATCTGGAACAGTTATCACATGTACTTCCACATGTACTGCAGCTGTCTAAGCCTCTTTGATTGTAGTGAAATTCTTTGCACGCAACCTCAATGTATTAGGCAAATATATCAGTGTTAAATGCTGCAGCTTCACAGGTTACTTGGCCTATTTGTTTCTTTCAGTATTAACTATTGAAGAAGGAAGTTCGGATAGCAAGATGGTGGTGATTGCCTGCCTAGTCCTATATCCATTATTTGCATTGACTTTTTATTTTTTTTTTCAATTTTCTCTGGTCTTTTTGCTTTCTTTATTGTCTTTAACACCTTCATTGTGTGATGCTAAGTGTAGGTTTCCTCTTTTTCTCTTCTCTCATTTGCAACAGTGTGTGCTTTGTTTTGCTTTGTTTCTGTTGATCCATACATCTGGCTTGTACTGTAGCTACTACTGCTGATTTATTTGCCATTTTCATGAGTCTCAAAGTCTAGACTGGGAGTATAGAAGCAGAGGCAAGAGGTTTGTCATCAGTTCAGATCATCGCAGTCCTTAGATCCAGTGCAGAAGCCTAGCTGCTAGCAATGATAACAGGTCAGTATTCAGAAATGGCCCAAAAGTGAGTGATAAGGCTGTGGCAAAAAGGTCCCTTTAATGTGATTGCAGAAAACAGATTCAAATACACATTCCCCAGGATTCTCTATACCTTGCATGGCGTGCAAGATCAGTGCAGGAGCTCTAACAGGCAATATATCTGCTGTGCGATCCTGGAACAGCCTGCAGGGGCGTATACGAGCACTCCTGCAATATTCCTGCATGGATTAAGCTCATGTATGCAAATTACCCCATTTGCAGGAGAAATCTATGCAAATTAGGTGAATTTGCAATCCAGGAAGCTTGCAACCAGCCGTGCAGGACTAGTGCAATCTGCAGAAATATACTCGGTTAGTAACCGAGTACATTTCTGCAAAATCCAAAACTGAGCTGTGACAGCTCCAAATAAAGGCTGCATATCATGGAGGAAGCATGCCAATGGCCAAGTATAAGGCCATTGGCATTACAAACAGCCCAAAAATAAAAAAAAATAAAACTTTTATTTTTTTTTTAGCCGATCTTGGCTGTTTAAGCATAGGGCAGCAGTGCGCAGACAGGATTGGGGGGCGAAAATAACAATATAAACCTAAATCAAGCATTCTAACTAAAATCACAATTCTGCCATGCAAGTCAATGGCAGGCAGAAGACAACATAGCCAGTGAGTAGTGGTTGCTAAGGGAGGAGGCTCAGTGTGAGACATGTAACTATGCATTAGCAGGCAATCCTATGCAAATGAGGGGAATGATAGTGAATCCCAGTTTTCCCCAGCATGCAAGTCAGGTCCCAACAGTGTAAGGGTAGGAATAGCTCAGTGCAAGCCTAGGACTTAGCTGACATCATCGGGGGTGTGCTAGGCATACTGTAAGCAGATTGGAGCCCTGTGGCTCAGGTTTGCTCTTAGCTAAGCACAGCTAAGCAAGGGGATGTGCTTGACTCTGCCTAGCAATTTTTACATTGCTTAAGCAGGTGTGCGTGCTGCGCACCGGGTTTTAAAGGAAGAAAAAAAAAGTTAAACCAGGAAATAGCAGCACTGTGCACATTTGAGCACTCTTTTTGCACGGTGTGCCCCCGGGATTAAACAGGAAGGCAATGGGAAGGGAAAACAGCAGTAGGAAAGTAATCAAGGAGAACTAGCATAGCTGGCAGGTGAAATGTATCAGAATCAGCCAATTACAAAGGTAGCAGTCCAGCCCAGAACAATACTATAAACTATGCAAACACCTTCCCCTCTGGTTTTTCCCACACTCTACACCACCAGTGTAAACAAGCGGGGAATGTTTAACATTCACAGCAGCAAAATGATAGGGGCTGCTATAGCTATCATACAACAACTTGTGGAAGAGGCTGAGGGTGGTGAGGATGTAAATGCTGTCAACCAACCCACAGTGAGAAGACGGAGAAGAGTGTACAGACCCAGGGTAACTTTCCAGGGACTACATGAGCTGAAGATAGTGGAGCACTATAGGATGGACAGCGACCCCCTACAGCAAATTGTTGAGCTGTGCCGGCCATGCCTGACACACAAAACTAACAGAGAGGAACCCATCCCAGTGGATACCAAGGTATGTATAGGCCTAAGAATACTAGCTACAGGTACATTTCAAAGACCAACTGGGGATATGATGGGGATCTCACAGGCATCAGTATCCAGGGTACTCCACCAGTTCATGGATGCCATGTCAGCACATGTCAATGAGCACGTATATTTCCCCAACACCAGTGAGGTGTTGGCCAGCAATATGCAACTGTTCTAGCAAATAGAAGAATACACTCAGGTAGTGGGTGCTATAGACTACACGCACATATGCATCAAAGCACCACCTGGTGAGTGGGGTAGGGTCTACATCAACCGCAAGGGCTTCCCCTCCATCAACTGCCAAGTCATGTGTGATGCCCAGGGCATAATAATGAATGGGTGTGCTGGCTGCCCTGGAAACTATCATGATTCCCACATCTGGCATCTGACACAGCTGTACCAGAGATTTGTCAGTGGGGACATCCCTCACCGTCACCTAGTGAGGGATGCTGGATACGCACTGGAGCCATGGCTGATGACACCCATCAGAAATGCACACACACTCGAACAAAAACTCCATAATGAGGCACACGCACAGACCAGAATTATAGTAGAGCATGTGATTGGGATGCTCAAGTCATGGTTCCAGTGCCTGGACACATCTGGTGGAGCCTTGCAGTACTCACCAGTTGCGTGTACCTAAATTGTCCTCATTTGTGCCATGCTATACAATATGATCCTGCCGAAACAGCTGCAGCAGGAATAGCACTGGGCAGGGTCACACAGCCCCCCCACCATTGCCAAGAACTGCACAGGCACAGAGTGACTCAGAGGAGGAACAACCTGAGCCTGCCCCAGTAGGCAGAAGGAGGCATTCCCAGTATGCCCTGGCCTTGGCAAAGAGACAATGCTTAGCACATACACTGACACAGGAGGGACCTAGGGAATAACACCTATTTCTGACTCTCACATACAGTAAAAGAGATGCCAAACATTACACTACCTGTGCTCAACCATGTGTAGGGAGTATACTATGTGCATCTGACATAGGCAGCCCTGCAGCACCACCCTCAACACTGGAACACCCAGAATGTTAGTGACTAACACATGCCAGTCAAGGTGGTTCACATACCCAACAACAGTCACAGCCAGTAGGATTGGTGTAGACAAACACAAACAAAGGCTGTGCTATGGCCTCTAAATGATGCCTATGGGTAACCCCCCAAGGCCTACACAGACAGACTACAGCAGGTCAGGCAGTGGGATGTCAGTTCTGAAGGGTAGGAATTCAGAAATGAATATGCAGGTAAATAAAAGATAATATCTGTAGTACACTGGTATGCCTCTAGGCAGCATGACAGGTAAGACTACAGAATCAAATGGAGTACCTGACATACCAGTAAAGTCATAACAAATGTGTACAAGTGTCAGGTGTGCCCCCCCAACATACATAGACATGTAGTAACAGTCAGGTGTGCCCCCCCAATCATGTGTAGACATGTGGAAATAGTCAGGTGTGCCCCACATCCTACATAGAAATGTAGTAACAGTCAGGTGCGCCCCCCAAAATCCTGTGTATAAATGTAGAAATAGACAGGTGTGCTCCTCCACCCTACGTAGACATGTAGTAACAGTCAGGTGTGCCCCCCCAATCCTGTGTAGAAATGTTGAAATATTCAGGTGTGCCCTCATCCTACGTAGAAATGTAGTAACAGTCAGGTGTGCTCCCCCCAATCCTGTGTAGAAATATAGAAATAGTCAGGTGTGCCCCCCCATCCTATGTAGAAATGCAGTAACAGTCAATGCCAAGTGATCGACGGATACTCTGCAGAAGCAGTATGCTACTTGTAGGTGTACAACACATAGGTCAGCACTGCAGTACAGACTACCTGGACTTGATCCACACATTCAATACAGACGGGCATACTGGGCATGCTCACACACAAACACATGAAGCCATGTCTGCAAACACCAGTGGACCAGACATATCTGGCAGTTGCAGATGTTAGCGCAGACAATCCTCAGTATGCACCACACATGCTTTGCACACACAATGGACAGGAATACAGACATATATCTAAGGACAACCCACTATAATAAGCCAAAGGTAGACATACATAGATGTGTGGAAAAGGGTGACTGTGACAAGGTGCCATCCAGGCCTGTCCCACCTAGCACACACCCAAAGGGCCACAACCACATGCGGTTCAGATGTCGCTCACTGTAGATACTAACCACCAGTATCTGTCAGCAGTACAAACTATGTGATACACGTGCTAGCTAAGCAACATGACTGTACAAGGAAGTAGTCATCTAGCATCTGTATACATGTACCTGTGAAATATGACCCTGTGTGCATCAACCACCTCTAGATGAATGGGTTATGGCCCATGCACACACACTGCCCTCCCCATAGCCCTACTATGATAAGCCTGCTGAGGTCATCCACTGTGAAATACACCTTTGGGAGAGTTGTAGCCCAGTAATCTCCGTGGTGCATCCCATAAATGCATACTGCTGTAGTGTGATAAACTAGTTAGGTAGGAGTTTCAATCCCAGACATGGCAACTGTGTGTATGTCTCTCTGTGTAGAGAGCAATGCTTTTTAGGGTAGTCACACTCCCTACAATTGAAATGCTCTACATTGGTAAGGCTGCTGATGTCATCCACCTAGATCTACACCTCTGGAAAGGCTGTAGCTCAGTAATCTCTGTAGTGCATCATATAACTGCGTACTGCTGTAGTGTGATAAATTAGTTAGGTAATAGTTCTAATCCCAGACTTGGCAAGTGTGTGTGTGTGTGTGTGTGTGTGTGTGTGTGTGTGTGTGTGTGTGTGTGTGTGTGTGTGTGTGTGTGTGTGTGTGTGTGTGTGTGTGTGTGTGTGTGTGTGCGTGTGTGTGTGTGTGTGTGTGTGTGTGTGTGTGTGTGTGTGTGTGTGTGTGTGTGTGTGTGTGTGTGTGTGTGTGTGTGTGTGTGTGTGTTGAGCGCATTGCTTTTTAGCGTAGTCACACTCCCTACACTTCACATGCTCAACTTTGGTAAGGCTGCTGATGTCATCCACCTAGAACTACACCTCTGGGAAGGCTGTAGCCCAGTAATCTCCATAGCATGTCCTATAAGTACCTAATGCTGTAGTGTGATAAATTAGTTAGATAGGAGTTCTAATCCCAGATTTGGCAAGTGTGTGTGTGTCTGTCTGTGTAGCGAGCAATGCTTTTTAGGGTAGTCACACTCCCTACAATTCAAATGCTCAAATTTGGCAAGGCTGCTGATATCATCCACCTAGAACTACACATCTGGGAAGGTTGTAGCCCAGTAATCTCTGTAGTGCATCCTATAACTGCATACTGCTGTCGTGTGATAAATTAGCTAGGTAGGAGTTCTAGTCCCAGACTTGGCAAGTGTGTGTGTGTGTGTCTGTGTGTGTGTGTGTGTGTGTGTGTGTGTGTGTGTGTGTGTGTGACTCTGTGTAGAAATCAATGCTTTTTAGGGTAGTCACACTCCCTACAATTTAAATGCTCTACTTTGGCAAGGCTGCTGATGTCATCCACCTAGAACTACACCTCTGGGAAGGTTGTAGCACAGTAAACTCTGTCGCACGTGTCATAACTGTGTACTGCTATAGTGTGATATAGAACTCTGGTAGAGTTCTATTCCCACCCATGGCAGTTCTGGATGTTTTGTGTGTGTTTCAATGTCTGTGTATGGGGCAATGAAATTTAGTTTAACCACACTCACTACAATTCAAATGCCCTGCTTTGGCAATCCTGCTGATGTCATTCATTGTGAAATACACCTTTGGGGAATGAGTTCTCCAGTAACACATGTGTTGCATTTTATAACAGCTTCATGCTGTAGCATGATATAGACCTCTGTTAGGGGTTCTATACCCACACATGTCTGATGTGGATGTTTTGTGTGTGTTTCAATGTCTGTGTAGGGAGAAATTAATTTTAGCCTAGCCACACTCTCTACAATTCATTTGCCCTACTTTGGCAATCCTGCTGATGTCATTCATTATGAAATACACCTTTGGGGAAGGAGTTTGCCAGTAATCCCCATGGTGCATCCTATAGCAGCTCCATGCTGTAGTGTGATATAGACCTCTTGTAGGGGTTCTATACCCACACATGTCAGTTGTGGATGTTCTGTGTGTGTTGCAATGTCTGTGTAGGGAACAGTGAATTTTAGCCTAGCCACACTCACTACAATTCAAATGCCCTACTTTGGAAATCCTGCTGATGTCATCCAATGTGAAATACACCTTTGGGGAAGCAGTACTCCAGTAATCTCTGTGGCATGTACTATAACTGCGTAGTCCTGTAGTGTAATAAGCTAGTTAGGTAGGAGTTCTAATCCCGGCATGACAGGTGTGTGTGTGTGTGTGTGTGTGCGCTTTTGTAACTCGCATCCTGTGTGGAGGTAGTTGTGAGTGTGTAACAATTGGGCCCAATGTGGAGTGGGTTTTGCAAATTTATTATATAGTTTCCCCTAGTATATATCACAATGTCCACCATACAGGGATAACAGATGTGAAATAGCTGATAGGCTGGGGTGCAAATCCATACCCATACATGTGACATCAAGGCCAGGCAAATACAGTTAGTAATCACAGTATTACCCAGAGAACACTCTCAACCCATGTCACCTACACACACACACTTGCCTAAGAAACATCCAAAATGTTGGTATCACACTGCATATTGCCCACTGATAGTAACTATGGAGTGATTGCAGTGGGCTACAGAGGGGATGACACCCTGTCCATCTGTCCAATAGACATGTACATGCAGACAGTGCACCTTCCCCATGTTCCCCACTGGACACCTCCACACATGTGGTGCCATCAAACGTGACCCACAAAGGACATACCATGCCTGAAACATGCCCTGTATGGACAGATGCCACTGACACCAGGGAATGCCATTAGCTTCCTATCAAAGTAGTTGCAGGGTAAACCTGCTGTCCATTACCAGTTCCCACCACAGGAGGCCAGAACTGGTGCATCTGATGATAATCTGTGTGCACAACATCGGCCAGACACCCCAGGTACAGTTGCACGTCACTGTACATGCATGTGGGAGGTGTGCACATCCCAGACACCATCCATGTCATGGATTAAAGAACACATATATGGAAAGAGATGCACAGCATTGGCCACATGCAATAGTCACCCAGATGACTGGGTGGTGGATACAATACCCACCTGTGTATGCAAATCCAGAAACTACACCCCTGAGCCACAATACAGACCATTGTCATGTGGCCTGATGCCAAGGCATACCCATCACTAGCCTTGTATAGCCATCTGGCAAAGTTGACCACCACACGTCCGTGAAGAAATTACTCCATGCATGTCACTTCTGGCACCCTGTGTGCGTGTGTGTGTGTGTGTATGTGTGTGTGTGTGTGTGTGTGTGTGTGTGTGTGTGTGTGTGTGTGTGTGTGTGTGTGTGTGTGTGTATGTGTGTGTGTGTGTGTGTGTGTTGTATGATGCATATGATCACATTCACACTCACTACAACCCCCATTGGCATACTGATGCATGTTGTCTGATGTCAGACACCTCTCCATACCTTTTGCCCATATAACCTCTGTATGACTCCTATGGTGCATGTGATACCTGTACAGTAATGTGTTGCGGCAATCTCACTAGTGATGAGTTGTATTCCTGGCCCTGCCAAGTGGGTCAATGTGTGTGCATACCTTTGAGAGTGTGGCTGTGTTGTCGCTGGCACCTGTTCATGTGGACAGGTATGTGTACTACACATACTGTATAGCTACTATATCCCTGTTGCAGATGTCACTCACCATCACATATACATTCTGAGGGCTCCTCAGCATGTAACCTATGTGGCGCATCCAATAACTTCATGGAAATGTGATAGCACTACATAGTTGTCAGGGGTTTGATACCCTGTGCTGGTAGGTGTGTGACACAAGCATGCTTAGGTTTTACTCTCCCACCCCTCCATGACTTGTCTTTGCCTCTGCCTCTCTCACTCCCTCTCTGGTGGATGTGGAGGCTTATACCTAGTAAAAATGACAGGGTACCAACCAGCCTCTCGCAAAATTCTGTTCACATGCAAAGGTCACAGACTTTTGCAAGAGGCTGGTTGAAACCCTGTCGTTTTTACTATGTGTGTTTTTGGAGACTTACACCTGCTTTGCATAGGCAGCAGCATGTGTATTTTAAGTGATGCTCATGATCAGCTGATGGCCACTGCATGAATTGGAGCCCTCCTCTAGCTGATTGCATGTGTGGAACAGCTGTGGTAACATTCCCATAGCCAATTGCATTGAAACACACTCCAATATCTAGGAACATCATGTTGGTGTTGGGCCTTTCCATTCACTGTGAGCAGCCAGGAACTCGATCTTTTGTTTGGCAAACAACATCTCAGATGGATTGGGGATTTACCTCTGACAACATACACTGTGGAAACAGGGCAACACACAGGAGGGGGATGTGCCTGACCTGACTACAGACTGTAAGTGCTGCTATACTGCATTTGGAGTAATGTTGGTTTAACAGGGTGTGTGTGGCTATGGCTGTCCTACATGTTTTAATACCTGCCATGTCAATGCTATGTGTATGAGGAATCCCCATCTGTAGGGGCATCTGCTGACTGGGCAGTGTGTGGTGCCTTTGGTTTCATGTGTTACACACAGAGCACCTGTCTGTAAACTGCAGAAGGTAGTATGAGGATTGCAGTCTGCAGATGGTGGAACTGTGACAGTTACTGACTTCATATCCCTCATAGGACTTATGTTGCAACAAACCCTGTTACAACAGTAAATGTATGAGGTTATCACAGCAACATGTCAATATTGGCCCAGTGTATGTGCTTCCAGCCACACCTCTGCCAACCTTTGTACATATGTCAAGCATTAAGAGGTGCATATGTACTGTACACCATAATTAGTGACATCATATCTGGTAACAAGCCAGTGAGATATCAGACTGCTACATGTGTTTTGTACAGTAGGGGTTATATTTGATGACATAACCTGGACATTCTGTGGTTGTGTGTACAGTACTAAGGTCTCTGTACTTATGGTGAATATTGGCAGGGTTTGTATTGTTAATATGTGCTTTGGCCTGTGCACAGACTGTGGTAGATGTCATTGTTCTTGGTCCCATCCTATCTGATGTTACATGCTGCTCAATTGTATATTAACATATCGGCTTACATGTTTGTAGGGCCATACACAGATGTCCCATACTACAGACAGGCATCAGACCACACTGTGCAGCAGCCCATTATATGTATGGTCTGTATGTGAGTGGCACATATGAGGATGGTGTTAAACAGATAATCCATATACTGTAATATTATGCTAGCTTGCCATATGTGGCTGTGGCTGTGTTCACATTGGATGTAGCTATGCACTTTCACACAGGTGTATCTTACCCTTGCTGTGACATGCCAGTAGAGCCTGCTATATATGCAGGTACATATGCATTCCCCATAGGAAATGTAGGCCAGTGTTGAGCCAGTCTGCCTGTTGCCTGCACAGTGCTTTGTTACATGCTTAGCAGCTTAGTGTACTTACCCAGTGAGATGTCACGTCCAGATACATGCCAGATGTGCTGCTGCTGGGTCTCCCTTAACAGTCATGTATGTCAGACAGAGCAGTGGAATGCTGTACAGATGTATGTCAATATCAAGTGGGTAGTATGTGGTCATGGCACCTCTGTACCAGTGGTTAGTATGTGTCAGGACAGACAGCGGTGTGTGAATGCATAACCTATGGGGGCAAATGTATACCAGTCATTACGTGTTATACTCATCTACATGGCTGTTAACATCCACATTGTCAGGCTTGGTCCACATGTTTTGCACTAAGAGGTTCTGTGTATACCTCTGGACTGTCCAGAGTGTGTCAGAATGTCCACGTATATTGGCCAATATCTCTGCGGTAGTCCACAGGAGAATTGCATGCTAGTAGCGTTACTGTACTATGATGTCCTTAGGAAGTCTGTCAGTAGCCAATGGCACACATTTGAAAAGCAGAAGTGACCTCCCACACACAACATGTCTGTGAAGACAATCACTATTACAATAGCAATAGTCTACTAATATACATGCTATACATACCTGACATCTCCTTGCACTATGAAATTGGGACTATAGGGGCTGAGGTAGGGCTACACTCCATGTTCAGGACATATGGTGAAAATATATGTATATATAGCTATTCAGATATCTATATAGACATATACACATATACATATCGACATATATAGATGGGTATGTATATGTACATAGATATACATATACACACCCAGATATATACATATACAGAGCAATATATGTCTACACATATACAGACAGTGATACATATGCACATATACGTATATCATGCTGCCGTTCCTGCCAACAGTCCACTGCTGTTGTATCCCCCACACATATGGTGGGGCTGGGGCCATATATGTGTGGGCTTCACCTACACAATACATGTGTGCCCTAATGCACACCAGAGGCCAGTGTATGTAACAGTGATATATGGCCATGTATTATTGAGTTGGGGTGGGATGCACCATAAATAACATAGGCTGTTACAACATGTCGGGGTATCAGGGGTGAGCTGCCTTAAGGTATCTGGATGTACAGTACCATACAATTCACCTATATTGACATTACTTACATAAACTGGGTTAATGCAAGCCTCCTGCCTCCTGCCATACAAACTGTTCTGTTTGTCAGTGTGCTTGTGATGGTGTCAGTTATGCCTTGTTATGTAACAGTTACATCCCATTTGGTCAACTGAAGTCTTTACCACCTAGTGATTGTGTACAGAGTGTACATAGAGGCTGCTGAATTATACACCTGCCTTACTTACTGTTGGTATCCTGTGGCCCAGTCTATCTTTATTGTTGTACAATTTGAAGAGCTTGGCCTGGACAGCAACAGCTGTGAACCTTTCCAGACTACTGTATTAGTATAACTGTTTCACAGTTGCATTACTCTGTTTATATGGATGTCAGTGTCTGAACAGCTATATGACATAGCATATAAAACTGTAATAGTACACACATAAAGGTATTCCATTTCTGCAAACTTGTGTGTGGTGTTCTATCCTATGACCTCTCTGTGGGTATATGTTGCAGGCAACAAATATCATTTGTATGGGTGGCTCATCCAGTGTCCAGGTTCCATATTGTGTGAACCCACTACATATGTATCTTACTGAACATATCTCTGCGTGTGTATGTGTAGTCACATGTGTATATATATATATATATATATATATATATATATATATATATATATATATATATATACATGTATGTATATCTGTATCTGCACATACGTGTCTGTGTATGTGTATCCTGGGGATGTTAACAGCTTCCACATTTTACATCTCCTATGGGAGCCAGACTGTACTGCATGATGTGTTACCAATACCAGCCTGACATCATACAGGTGGGATGTAGTACTGTTAACATCTTGTGCCCATGTCATGTCAGGTCCTGGTTATGGGATCTGCAACACTAGGTAGTGTATTGCAGGGTGGACGTGTTTGACTGTGGGGGGGAATACCTATTCGTACAAGACGTATGTTGTTTGGGGCCTCTCAACCCCATTAACAGTGCATGTGGACATATATGTTTTAGTTAATCTTCCACTGATATCTACACATGTATGTCCATATATACCTATATGGATATATATCTGCTTACATATATGTAACTTGCTGTGTATATGTAGACATATAGGTGTAGACATATATATGTGTTGATGTAGCCGTTTGCATGTATATATGTTCATATATGTTTTATATTTCTATATATGTATATATATCTCTCTACATATATAGATATGTTGTATCTGTTTAGATATTAATATATTTACGCACACACATGAATCTAAATGTTGGAATACATTCTCTGTACTGTTTAATGACTGGGCTGGATGATATGTTTTTGAAAACATCAGGGTTATGTATATCTGGCATGGCTTAGTGGTAAATCACTTTGTCTATGTTGTGCAGGATCCTGGGTTTGAGCCTTGCAGAGGCTGTTTATTTTGTTGATGGGCAGAACATGGGCTGTTAGATACAGAGTGATTAAGGCACTTTAAAGCAGTTGTAAGCGAGTTTGTGCAGGTTTGCACGGAGGTAAGCACTGCTAACTTCCAGTTACAGTTTCTTATACTCTGTTAGCTTTTGTATTGCTTAACCTGTGTATGCATTGCTTACCCCTGCGCAAACAGGCTTAAACCCACTTACTGCTGCTTAAAAGTGCTTACTCCCGCTTACCCCCATGCTAATTTCTTTAAAGGAAAAGAAAAAAGGGTTGATAGGAAAATGGTGAAAAAGGGGTACAAAGAGGGAAAGACAGTAAGGAAAATAGCTGGGGATGGACAGGAAGAGGGTAGGGAAGGTCCATAGCTGCCCATTTATTCTACAGCAACAGCTGTGCATATACACTGAATTTGGAGGTAGATTTTGACACTCAACCCCCTGGGAGAGGGGTGAGGACAACAATAATAAGTTATGATGCCAATTAGACCGGATTACATGTGTCCAGTGAACATGTGTGCGAAATGGACAGCTATGTATGGGGTGAGATTTTTTTGTGAGAACAGATTGCCCTTTTTTTCAGGTGAGAATGGGATGTTGGGGAGGGGTAGTAGGTATATTTGGGGAGGTAGGCTGGGTAGGTTAACAGACAAGACAAACAAGACACATACAAGGACGGTATATGACACATGTGGGGGACAAACACCTTGATGGGAAGGGGTGTTGGGATATAGGAAGCCCACAAGCCCCCTAGAGGTAACAGTGTAACTGAGGTCCCCACCCATGGGCAGTCACCACTGCACCTTCACAACCCCAAAAGTGACTGTGCTGGGGGCAGAGTCGCAGAGCCAGGCTGACTCTCTAATTGTGACATGCGGCCCTCGATCTGGCATAGAACATCACCAACCTGCTGGTCGATCTCTCTACGCACCATGACCCCGATCTGGTGATGGGTGACAGGTGCCTGTCCATGCCCACTCCCAGGGGGGTTGAGCCCCATGCCTTAAGGTGCTTTCACCCGAAGGTGGTGCAAGACTAATGGACAGGGATGTCTGAGGTTGGGCCTCTGACATGCTAGTGCCTGATGCCACAGCCTCAGGTGGGACAGGTGGGGCCAACCAGCCTTTCCAAGTGTGCTATAGTGTTTAGATTCCACCATCATATATGGGTTAGTAATAGTCAACACATTCCAGGGTAAGGTATAACAGCATGCATAGATATTCCCATTAACCCATATTCCAGATACGGAACAGTTGCATAGCAAACAGAACACATGCATATATGAGACCACAGTGGTAATAACAGCATGCAGGTATGGCACCATGCCACCAGTGTTGGAATAATTCAATATAGCACATGCATGGGAACCATTAAAATATTTATCAAACAACTGGACATTATCAGAGTGATTACATAACATTTTGGAGGGGTATGTTGATTATTGTTGGAGATAAGGTGGGGGGGTGTCACTTAACAACTACTATATTCCTGTAGTTCACATTACTTTCCAAGGCAGTGCTGTTATCTGTATCTTGCAAGTCCTACTACACTACCCTATAGCCTTAGTTTGGGCAGTGATATGGCTGTTGTCATTATTACACATGAACCTTTTTTACCTGCAGAATACACCTCTTACCTGGTATACCTGTGGAGGGAATGTTTGTTAACACTAACTAACTGTTTATACACATACTCCCAGATTCCTGGTTGATGTTTTGCACATAGCTATAAAACTCTTTCTGCACAGACTCTGGCCATGAGTTGACCACATGCTGGTGTGCCAGGACATATCTAAAATATTGCCCTCTTCCACCTTTAGTGACCTGACACACACGTATACATGCTTTCCTCTACAGTTATATTATGTAGCACAGTGTGGGTGAAAGTGACCAGTGATACTTCATTATTCAGAGACACTACAACACTCACAATTCCCTTCAATACCAGAGTGAACAGTACCAGTATAGGTTATAATGGTCTGTATTTCTCAGCACAGTGTCCGTATCCAATGTACCTCTGGAAACAATGTTTGTTAGCACTACCTGATTGTTGCCACCCAAAGTTCCAGATTACACATTAGTATTATACATATACATCTCACTCTGTTACTGTACACACTCTGGTCACAGCTTGACAACATGGGAGTGTAGATAGGACAAACTTGAAATATTACTCTCCTAATAGTTTTGGGTGTTGCTACAATGACAGGTGTGTTCTCATGATGTTTGACAATCACTTGTATCCCCTGTTTGCTGGCTAAACATTTGGGATCATTCCACAGACTCAACAGGGGGACAGGGGGATATGCAGCAGATATGGGCATATATAGTGGACATTCTGGCATCATCTGTACAGTTGTGGGGTATGAATCTGTATGCAGCCTAATTCCATTCACAGGATTCAGACCATGGCTGGGTCTGCTACAACTTAAACATTGTCCATCACAGTTGTGTCTGCTATATAGATATTGCTGTATATCTCCTATCTGCTTTCTATCTTATTAATCCCCTGTGCTTTTGCATTCTGACCTTGTATTACAACACTCATATACATATTTCATAGACAGTTATATGTTGTAGGACATTGCGGGCAACAGGAATGTGTAATACCTCATTATTCAGAACAACTGCATATCATTCTTGTATTTCTGGGCACAGTGTTTGGTATCTGCAGACCTGTGGGAAGATTGTTTATTAGCACTACGTGAATGTTCCCACACACAGTACCAGATTTCACATTACTGTTATGCACATACATCTCATTTTGTTACTGCACACACAGCTTGACAAGTTGGGGTGTAAATGGGACATATGTGGCTTCTTAGTCACATAAGGTATTGGGGAGTTGCTAGTGTGCCAGCTTTGTTCTCATAGCTGTGTGTCAATCAGTTGTATTTCCTGTTTGCTGCCTATACTTCTGGGATCATCCCACTGATTTCTCAGGGGGACAGGTTGATAAGCAACAGATATGGGCCACTTTAATAGACATTCTGGACATATCTGTGCAGTTGTGGGGTATGATTCTGTATGCAGAATGCTACTACTGGCAGGATTCGAACCATGGCTGTGTGTGCTAAAAAAACAGTTCACATCTCAATTGCATGTGCTATTCGGTATTTTGTGTCTGCATTTTCCCTGTTTACTGTCTATGTGTCTCTCAGTTGTACTAAATGGCCTCTGGTGATTACACCTGTCATATACAGGCATTCCTACACATTCAATTTATGGTGCAAGGTGTGGGTAACAGTGCTTAATACTACAGTACTATTACATGATTGCATATTTACATTACCGTATGATACCAGGATATACACATGCAGTCCAGCAGTTAGACCTGTTTTGTCAGGCTATTACACTTTTATTGACTTACAAACAATATGAGACTCTTCCTGCCATATTCTTTAATGTATGCAGTACTTGCCTTGAACAATACAGGTTTTATACAAGCAATTAATTTACTACTACTTTTATTTTTATTTCCTATGACAGTAAATGCATGAGTATTACTGACCTGCCTCCTTTCACAACCTCGCCAGGTGACTGAAGTGGGCCTCCTGGTTTGCAGCCCACTCCGTTGCACCTGTGGGGGACATAAGAGGAATATTTAGCCCTACCTATCCATGATATACCTGAGCTGGTAATTATTACACACATACTGGGGTGATACTTATACATGGCTTGAACATCCCCTGATGCTCTAGCCTCTTGGAGTCACTCCTCCAAGAGGCCCCCCTTACTCCGCTTCAGGTCAGTATAGTGGTGCCTGACCTGCTCATCAGTTCGGGGTATGCCAGTTGCACTGGTGAGGTTGTGGGTGAGATGGTCCCAGGCCTCCACCTTATATTGGGAACCCTGGTACTGGCCCCGCAGCAGTCTCTGATCATGGTCTTTGACAAGGGGTCTTGCCATGACCTTGGACTCCTGGATGCATCAGCACTACACCCGGAAGTGCACACCTTCTCCCCTTACTGCCATAGTGCCTGCAAGGGGAAGCTACAACCAGTTATGAGATGTATTCCCACCTCTCAGGTTTAAGTAGGGCCGATTTCACACACTTTTCCGTGATTGGCTGGTTTTGAAAAGGCTAAGCTTTGGGAAAACCTGCTTAACTAAGGTTGGCATTGTTTAAAGGGGTATAAGACTGGCATATTGAGTTAGCTGGTCTACACATTGCTTACACCTCCTAAGCTGGCCTGTGCACTGCTTGGCATTGCTTACATTAGACTTTGCATTATTTTTTATTTTTGGCATTGATTTCTTATTCATTACATCTTATATATCTGCCTGGTATCCATGATTCATGTGTACATACACTCTATGGGGTCCTTGTGTTTTACTGGGGACTTCAACACTCTATTACAATTATACCTCACTTCTGGGCTTACTGCTGTACTCCAGTTCACATATTTATGTTATCTAGTGGGTTATGGCACATATGACTGTATATTGATTCCTTTCACAGGTTCAGTTTAGTTTTACTATGGTGAGGACTTGTTTGCTGATACCTCATTCTTCTGTACTTCTGTGATGGCTTGGTGGTTAACTACTGTAACTATGGTGTATAGTGTGCTGGGTTTGAGATCTGCATGGTTGTTTATTTTGTTGATGGGCAGAACAAGGGCCATTGGATACAGAGTGATTAAGACACGTTTGAGCATTTGTAAGTGGGTGTGCGCAGGTTTGCATGACGGTAAGCACTGCTAACCTGCCATTACATCTGCTTACAGAGATTTAGCTTTAGAACTGCTTAACCAGTGTAGGCATTGCTTACCACCATGCAAACGGGCTTAAGCCCACTTACTAGTGCTTAAATATGCTTACTACTGCTTATTGTTGCTTAAACCTGCTTACTAGTGCCTTTATTTATTATGACACTCACACCTCACATGTACATTTACTGCAGTACTCCATTTCATAAAATTATATTCTTTAGTGGGTTATGCAACATAAATATTACTCATAACATGCTTTGCCTTAGAAAATGGAATGTGCTGCAGTGGGACTTGAACTGGGAATGCCAGCTTGTAAGGCGAATGCTGTGTCCACTACACTATTGCTATGCTGCTTTATTTGCATATATCTTCCTTGTATCCTCTTCAGCCATTTAATCTGCATTAACCATAGCTGAGCGATGGGCACACCCGCGCACCTACGGTTAGGTTTACTCGAATTAAAAAAAAATAAAGGGTTTCTTCATTTTATTTTTGTATACTGTTGCTGTTATACACAAGAGGAACTGTTGGTGGGGATATGCGGTCACCTATGAGCGGTCTCACTCATTTCCTACCTCTTTCTGCTGTTCTTCATTGTGGAGGTGTGTATATTCTGAGAGCTTTGCTCTCAGACATGCTCCCTGCATTCTTACATGCTTCGTGTAAGCCTAGGAGCTCAAGCAGTGCACCTCATTATTATGCATGGCGCGCTGCTGTCCTGCTCCTAAATGGCCACCTCCATGCAGGACTAAGCTAGTCCTGCACAGAGGAATAGTAAAGCCGGGGGATTATCTTCAATGTGGAAAGACCTATCACTACCTTCTCAAAGCACAGGTTCTTTTCTCCATTTGGAAATGTTGTATCCCCTAAGGGCCTCAGTTAGATGATAGATGTAGCAGTATAGTAAATCAAGGTGTGCTCCTAAGGACCCCAGTCAGAGGATAGATGTAGCAGTATAGTAAATCAAGGTGTGTTACTAAGTGCCCCAATCAGAGGATAGATGTAGTAGTATAGTAAATCAAGGTGTGCTACTAAGGGCCCCAGAAGTAAACTAGTACAAGTAAATTTTATTTTTATATAGGTTCATAGGTAAGTACTAGGCTATTGGCCCTAGGACATAATTAAGCCTAGCCAAAATGTTTCGGCTTTTGCCTCCCATGAGATTTAGTTACCTGCACCTCTGTTGCGCAGGGCCACAGATGTGATTCCCGGGGTGAATTTCCTGTTTCCCATCCACTCATCAAGATTCCTCTTGAAGAGTGCCTATGAGGGGCTCTGCCTCACATATATGGGCACCTTATTCCAGAGCAAGGGGAGTCTCTGGGACATGAATCTGTCCCTCCTGTTTATTGTTGCTGTCAGGTTAATGCCCCTTGAGCGTGTAACTCTGGTGGATTGGGTTTCTTTAGGTTGAGCATTTCCAGCAATTCGGGGTTTGCCATAGCTTTGTATGTTAGGCATAGGTCACCTCTGAGTAGTCTGTATGCGACCGAGTATAGTTTGAGTTTTTTTAGCCTCATGGCATAGGGCATGTGTTTAAGGCCCGTTATTCTCTTTGGGAGGTACTTTTGAGGCCTTTCCAGTTGTTGCAGATGTCTTGTAAGATACATCCCGAACAGAGCATTGTACTCAATTACGGGTCTAATGAGTGATGAGTAGAGGGGGACAATAACTTCCTTATTCCTAGATGCAAAACCCTTTGTGATAAGATGGGCCATGTAGAAGGATTTTCTAACCACTTGAGCGATGTGGTTGTCGAAGGAGAGGTTACTATCCACCTGTGTCCCTAGGTCTCTTATCACACCCTCTGTGATAAGTGGGCTGCCACCTATGTTGTAATTCATTGGTACTTGTTTTTTCCCAAAAGGTATGACAATGAACTTTTTAGCATTTAACTTGCAGCCGTGATTTTGGCACCACATATCTGTATCAGTGAGACCCCTCTGAAGGATGTCTACGTCAGTAGGAGTCTCAGTTATGGCGCCCAGTTTGCAGTCATCTGCAAACTTTGTTAGCCATAATCCCTCCATGTTTGCTTGTACCTCAGAGAAATAGATGCCAAACAGGAGGGGTCCCAATACTGAGCCCTGTGGTACTCCACTAGTCACAGGTTTCGAGTCTGATCTAGTGTTCTCTATTCTCACCGAATGGGTTCTATCCGTGAGCCAGTTGGCAACCCATCTTGTTACATAGGGGTTTATGTTTAGGTTAGTGAGTTTGTCTATAATTCCCAAGTGGGGAATGGTATTGAAGGCCTTGGCAAGACCAAGATATGCTGTGTAGACCACCTTCCCTTCATCGATTGCCTCAGTGACCTTTTTGAAAAAGTCAACCAGATTGAGGAGACATGACCGTCCCTTTACAAACCCAAACTGGGTAGAGACTAGAGTTTGTAGGTTCCTGATGTCTTTGTTTATGAGTTCTATGATGATGCATTCCATGGCCTTACAGACTAGGCTTGTCAGACTGATGGAGAGGTAGTTCCCGGGGTCAGTTGTGGCACCTCCTTTGTGGAGTGGGATGACTGTTGCCATGCGTCACTCTGTGGGCACATAGCCTCAGGTGAGGCTGTGGTTAAACATGGTATTAAGGTGCAGGATTAATTTGTTTTGCAGTTCATATATCACACAGCCTAGGATGCTGAAAGGTCTCATGGATGCTGTGTTTTTTGCTTTGGAGAGTGCTGCTTTCACATGGGTGTCTGTGATTTCAGGGGCAGCACAATCGTATGGTATGGGTATGGGCCCTCTAGGTGGTGAGGGTGGGGTAAAGTTTGCACTGAACCAATCTGCCAATATATTGGTGATATCAGTTGGTACCATGACTTTTGAACCATTATGCTGTAGCTCAGAGCAGATCTGAGTGTTGCAGTTTAGGTTCTTGACATAGCTAAAAAGTGCCTTGTGGTTGTCTTTGGTGTCTGTTGCAATTTTTCTTTCAAAGTTCGCCTTAGAGGTTTTTATGAAGGTTGTTAGCTTTTTGCTGAGGTTGGTCAGGGATCCCTTCCTTTCCTGAGTTTTTACTCTTTTTTGTAATAATTTCTTCCTTCTATTGTAGAGCTTATTTATGGCCGAGGTCCACCAGACTGGTTTCCTCTTTTTGGAGGAATGGGTCTTGGTCTTGTGTGGGATAGCACAGTCCATGCACTTGTGTAAGTGCTTGTAGAGTGCTTTTGAGTAGGATACAGTAGATTCAATCATATTTACATTCTGCATGGGAGCAACAAAAAATTGCCAGCTCTGTCTTGAGTAGCATAAAGTTTGCTTTGGAGAAGTTTTTTACTGTGGTTTCCCTGGGAGGGGGTGAGGGTGGTATGTGGATATCTAGGGTGATGAGTTTATGGTCTGATCTGACCAATGAAGAATTTACCACAGGTGTGGAGCATTTATCCCCTATGTTGGTGATAACCAGGTTCAGTATATTGTTACCTTTCATGGGGGTGCTAATAAGCTGGTCCAGGGCATTTGAGTTTATATATTCGAGGAAGTGCTGAGCAAAGGTATTAGTGATTCCAAATTTTTCCCAGTTAATGTTTGGGTAATTGAAATCACCCAGTATAAGGGTGTTTGGTTGGACCGTCATGCTTTCCAGTATCTCAAGGAACAAGGAGTGGGTGTCTTGGGTCAGGAATGGTGATCTGTAGCAAGCTACAATCTGAACTGCAGTTTTGCCCATTGTAAGTTGCACTTGGATGATCTCCGCGGTATCATACTTTGCAACCAGTCTGGAGGTGTGATTATCCTTGTTGAATATGGATACGCCTCCTCCCTTCGTATTATGGTCCGGGTTTTGTGGCCAAAATGTGTGATATGAGTTGTAGCCTGGTATCGCTGGGGTACTCTCTTGAGCCTTAAACCAGGTCTCTGTTACTGCACAAATATCGATGCTCTCCATATTGAGGAGTGCCTCGAGAGTACATTTTGAGGTTTAAACTCCTGGCATTGAGCAGCATGACCCTCAGTTTTTTGTCGCTGGTACTTGTTACAGTGGTGGATTTATCTTTTGAGCCTTGCCTAAAAAGGCACTATGGGGGTGGCAAGAACCTTTGACAGTATCCTGAATCCCAGGGGTTACAGGTACAAGCCATCTCTGGTGAAGCATTGAGGCTTATCAAGCATGTCATCCCAGGCAGACAAATACTGGATCCCCTTTGAATGACACCAGAAACTTAGCCAATTGTTGAAATTTATCATTTTTTCCTTGTACTTTGGTGTCATTCTTGGTGAGGGTAAAATGCTGCTCAGGGCTAGGGTCTTACCTGCCTTGGTTACATGATCAGCAAGCTCTTCTATGTCCCTTTTCATGTAATCCAGAGAGGTATGTTTCAGGTCATTCCCACCAACATGGACAATGACAGAGTCATATCTGTACTTGTCATGGAGTGACCTGAGTGCATGGGTAATGTGGCGGATTCTGGCACCCGACAAGCAGCTGACGATGACCTTCTCTTTGTTCAGCCTGGTGAGAGGAACATCTGTGTGCCTGACTATGGAGTCACCTTTTACCAGTGTTTTAGATATGGTGTTTTGCCATAAGGGCTGTGGTTGTCTGGCACACTGGTTTTGGAGGTTATGTGTTGATTCCAGTGTTAGTGGGTGTATGTTGCTTGCATGTCTGCTTTGGAGGTCTCTGCTGTTTCTGCCGGTTTTTATTTAGAGCCTCCAAATATGTCTTTGTGTGTCTATGTGTGGGGTTTACAGTTGCATTTTTGGTGGGTCTATGTGCAGTGAGTGGGGTGTTGCAGGTTGGTACCTTCTCCTCCTGACTGTCAAATCCAGTCGTGGCTGGATAGAGCTTTGCCTCAAGTTTGGCTATGTAAGTGCATCTCTCCCAGATTTTTGTGTTGTGTGGTAGGAGGAGAGGGTTGTCTGTGTACATGAGGCAGTTGTGACATTGCCTCAGGATGCCCATATTCATCAGGTGAATAAGAGAATACCCTGGGAGCTGGCTCATGGACATACCTAAAAGAGTTTCAGAACTTATTCTTATTTACCTGGTGGGGAGAGTAGTTTGGCTGCTCCCTACAAACAACTGTAGGGGATCAAGTACTGTTTGGATCAAGTGTTAGTCTGAAAGCACTGATTTGAGTGCTAAATCTGGGAGAACTGGCTGGTGCTAAGGGAAAATCTGAAAAGCAGACTCAGTGGAGCTGGGAATAGTTTAATCCTAGCTAACCGCCGCTGGGCTTTGTGCAAAACCGTGCAAATGCGGTTCTTGTACCAGAAATATTAAAGAGATTGAAATTAGCCCAAAATGGGTAATAAAACTACAGTTTCTGAGCAGAAACCACTCCTCTAAGGACATGTAGGCTGTTTGGAGCTCCCCACTCTCACTGGTGAACAAAGAAACTTCCTTTTTGCCCAAGTAAGGTCTGGTCAACACAGAAGCTTAAACACAGTCCAGGTATCAGCATGTATCTGAAACTGGACTTTTCTAGCTTAGTAAGGTGGGTAAATAGCAAGATTTTATTTTTTTTTTCAGTAAAACAGTGGAAACAAACAAAAATACACTTTTAAAGAACAGTAATGACTGTCGCACGTATGAAGCCAGTAACAATAAAAAAATACAATTTACAACAAAAAACTATTTTTTTAAAGTGCAAACACAAATAAATGCTGTTACAATACAAAAATAAGTGTTTTAGAAGATGTAAATGCCAGAAAATGAGCGTTTAGGTGGAAATAGCTTAAATATCAAGAAAAAAGCCAGAAAAAGTTACTTAAAGCCTCCAAAGTCTCTCCTTTTGTCTCGCTGGCGCTGTAGGTCTCTGCAGGACACCTAGGCAAAATCTGCTGAGCTTATACAAATGCAAAAAATGCACAAATGCGGTTCTTATACCAGAAAGATTAAAGCGATTGAAATTAGCCCAAAATGGCCAATAAAACTACAGTTTCTGAGCAGAAACCACTCTTCCAAGGACAGGTAGGCTGTTCAGAGGTCCCCACTCTCACTGCTGAACAAAGAAACTTCCTTTTTGCCCAAGTAAGGTATGGCCAACACAGAAGCTTAAACACAGTTCAGGTATCAGCAAGTATCTGAAACTGGATATAAGAGAATTTTATTTTAGTTTTATGCAAGTTCAAAGTTTTATGTTAATAATATAAATAAAACAGTTTTGTTCTGGTTTATATTTTATGTTATTTATTGAAGAATGGGTGGCGAAAGCCAGGATACATTTTTTGGCTAGGCTTGTATGGGCCCTAGGGCTGATAGCCTAGTACCTACCTATGAACCTATGAACCTAAGAAGGCTGAAGCACAGCCACACCCAGTTATTTTTATAAAAGAATATTGTATTTTAGTTTTGCACAAGTTCAAATATTAATATAAATAAAACACTATTGTTGTTGTTTTTTCATGATCATAATTTGGTTGTCTGTTCTTCAGTTTGCATTTAAAAGTTGGTATCCCACAATTCCATTGAAGTGGGTGGGGCTACCCAATGATGTATGCACATTTTATGTTAATCAGCATACAGATTTGTACCTATTTTCATGGGACAGATTTTTGATGTTTCCAAGTTGAGAGGTACGGTATGGATTTTTTTCCCTAGCATTGTCCTCTGAGGGGTTAGCCTCCCAATTTCTGTTGACATGAAAACTCTGAAGGGCTCGATGGCCAGACTTGACTTCATTTTAGTGAAGCCATATGAGTTAGTTCACCAATGGCTGTATCTTAGTTTGCACTGCAAAATGTAATATAACTCTTAGTATTTTTACAAAGTAGATGTAATAACTGGGATGAGTAGTGATTTCAGGTCTCTATTTGAATGGTAATAAGAAAAACGGCATGTTTTTCAGCTTGGACAGTTTATCTCTTATTATACAATGACTGGCCATTAACATTCCAAAATGAGCATATGCCAGTGGAAAATCTACAGTCATTAATATATGCTATTAAAATGTTACGTTTCTTCACATTTTTTAAATAAACTTACAAAAAACAGACTTAAAATGAACAAGAGGGATGGGACAGCGACAAATACAAGGATGATCAGGTACATTATACGAAACTAGAAAAACATACATGATTATTCTTACATTTTCTCACTCCTGTCTCTCCTATTCATTTGACATCTCTGGATTTCATTGTTTTAATTAAAAACAAACAAATAAAAAAAGCAACTGAGATCTTCCTTTCTCCACTGCTTCCTTTACACAGTACTAGTGTACTGCATAAGCGTAGAAATGTAAGTCCCATATGCATGAGCAGTACATCAGGAAAGCCCCAGGATACCAGGGAAAATGACAAAGAGCACCATAGTGCCATTATACAAGGACATTATTAAAGAAATGTAAGTAACATTTTTCATAATGTCATTGTATAATAGCAATAACCCATGGCTGGGTGTGGGTAATGCTGGATTTACCCACGGTTGGCGTGGTTTGGTCATGAGGGCAAATACAATGATAGCTCTTTAGTGTTCAAAAATGTGCATGTCAATTTGTTAACCCAACCAGCTTGCGCATTGTAAATCTGATAGAAAAAAATTCCAGCTGCTAAACTACCATTCACTGGCCAGACTTTTCTCTTGGAATATGCTAATGAGGGGGCAGTGGAAAAAAAATCAGAAAAATGAGGCATGTTCTGAAAAATGAAAGGACAGAAATACCACTGATTTCCCTTCTTTTTTGTGCTCTCACTCCGTAAATCTCAGCAGACTCTCTCGTACCTGTTAACTGTCCAAATCTTCACAGAACATCCATCTCAGCAGACTCTCTCGTACCTGTTAACTGTCCAAATCTTCACAGAACATCCAGACTTCTGTATCATAGCAGCAATGGAGATTCTTTTTCTCAGTTTCTACTTTTAAAAAAAGAAAAAGAAACAGGAGAACAAGCAACAGACAGAGAATCTCTTTTCTCCATTACTTTTATTCAACAGCACTGATGTACTGTGCAGGCATGGGAACATAACTCCTATACACTTGCACAGTACATCAAAAATCATGGAAGAATGTCAAAAAATCCAGAGGAACACAATGGTGCAGTTATACATGGATATTATTCAAGAAAGGTAAGCAATTTATTTCTTAAATAATGTCATTGTGTAATCGCAGTAAATAGTAATCCAGTCATGGGTGTGGGCATATCAGCAATTACCCAAGGATAGCTTTGTTTGATCATCGAACCATGTCAGCCGTGGGCAAATCCTGATATACCCATAACCACTTGTGTGTTATTGCTTAAATATACTGACATGGCTTTCTAGATAGCTTCTCATGAAACAGACATTGATCTTGTTAACTATAGCTATAATACATACTGTGAGGTTATAAACAGCCACAGTGTTCTTACTACCTAGTCTCTTGTATGTCCCCAATATCTTTATAAATTTACATTGTGCTACCATTTCCAGTTTGCAGCAAACTCACAACAAAACAGATTATTTTGCTTCATGACTCCACTCTCTGTTCCATAATTGTGAAGCAAAATTTTTAGTCTCGTGACTAGAATCTTAACATTAATAGACTTGACAGAGCTAAATCTTGGCCTCTCTTCCTTCCAAACTGTCCTGCTCAAAGAAACCACAAGACTGGAAGAGTCCTCACAGCATTTAAAATCATCTCACTCCAGTTTTATGCAAATGCTGGCATTCAGAAACAGATCAGGTGAATCTGCATTTTGAATGGCTGTAAGAAATCTTTGCAATTAGTATCCACTAAAGCCAAGGCACACTCCTGGCCAATTCTGTAGCGTAAAAGGATAAAAATCAGTCTATTACCCAGATAACATGAGATCAGTTAACGGTCTCAATGCTGGAGGAGTCAGCTTAGGCCAAGAGAAAAAAAGGGATCTAAGGGTGGGAGAGGAGGTGCACATGCTTAGGAATTAATTCTTTATTTGAACTTTTTGGTGGAAACCAGGCAGCCAACAGAGGTGTTTGTTACAAGGGTATTGGAGTGTCTGTAAGTTTGCATCACTCGTAAGAATGAGTGGCAGTCCTGCACCGTGCTCATTATACTCCAACACCAGATATAACACTGGACAAGTATGGGGAAACGTGCAAGTCTTAATTTCTAGAGAATTAGAAAGAATGCCTACTGAGTAGGATAAGAATTCATGATTTGCCTTCCACCATCAACATTATTACCTCATAAATGTGTGCAGGGTAACAAAGCTGATTCCACTATAAAGTCCCAACTTTCAACCAACCAGTGAACCACCTAAGTGATCACAGTTATTCAAATGTTCAACTCACTGCAAAAACAAAAATATACTTTCAGTGATTTTTTTGTACTGAGGGCAGACACTCCTGCACTCCCCCCCAAATACTTCCTTACTTACATATTTTAATTCCATAGTCATGCAACTGCTATAAAAAAAGAGTGACACCTGGAAAGGGATGTAACACTTACTGTCACTGTTTCACTAAACTATTTCAGTGTTGTCAAAGAATTGTGAAGTCAATGAGTTATGCACAAACAAATTGGTATTTGTTTTACACTTTATGGATATTTATAGAGCCTGTATTAAAGTCACTTGGCTATATGAAAAGAGACATTGTGGGTTTTTCTGAATATGTGCCACAGACAGGTTATTGCCCTGCAATGTGGAGCATTCTACCTTCACCAAGAATAATCCACAGTTGTTGTTGTTGTGTGTTTCGGCTTTTCCCGGTTAGGGGTCCCCACAGCGGAAACTTCAGTCCGCTAATGATTGGCAGTAGATTTTTTATGTGCCGAGTTGCCGGCCCTGATGCACAACCTTCAACAAAGGTACACCCATTCACGCATGTCTCCACACAGAAGACGCTCTAGCTGAGAATCGAACAGGAAAACGTCTTACTGTGAGGCGACAACGCTACAGCAGCACCACCACTGCAGGTGCAAGAATAATCCACAGTATGAACAGGACATTATTGATTTTAATTCTTGTCTTAATTTCTAGTGTCACTCTAGGGTAATCCAATATCTATTAGCATGGGAGAACATGGTTAACAGACCACTTTGCTTTACCAAGGATAGCCTGCACCTGTCTCTCCAGGGCTTTTTTGATATTGCCTAAAACTTTACCATCCCCTAACAGGCTTTGTTAGGCACTGTCAAATGAAAAACTACCAACATAGCAGTAAAACACCTCAAAGCAAACTTAAAGTTTTACTGCTCAATGATAGGAGCCTAAAAAAGAAACTACACCCTACAAGCTCTCCTTACTTTGAAGAATATAGACATCTGTGCTGTTACTGAGATTTGGCTTAAAACTGCATAAAGTACTCTGGCAGTGGACAGCTACTGTGCTTTCCACACATTTAGACCAACAGCAGCACAGAAATGGGCTAAAGGTGGTGGTGTCTTGATCTACATCACCAGCAAATACAACTCTAGGTTAGTTAAACAGGATGATGCCCTGGAGTTCATTCACGTCCATGTCTCTATAGACAAGGTTCCATACCATGTACTGGCCAACTACAGGTCACCATCAATAATCCATGAAGCTCACAACTCTTACCTAGGCCTACCAGAGGTGCTAACCATCCATCTAAATACACTGTTCATAAGAGACTTTAACTACCCCTATAGACTCGAAAACATACACTGCCTCTATCTCACAGGCACAGCATTTCCTGCACTTCATCAACACAAACATGATGGACAAGATAGTGCACTCTCCAGCCAGAGGATCAAATATATTAGACCTAATACTCATCAACATGAGAAAGCATTGCACCCCCAAGTCATGTCCTCATTAGTGAAGTCGGATCACAAAGCTGTCTCCCTCAAAATAAAATACACCCCGGAAAACCCAACTAAACCCATAACAGTTAGAAACTATACCAAAGCAAACTATACCCCATTAAGAGATGGTTTGCCAAAATTTGCGGTGACCCCAAACCCCAGTACCACAGCTACTTATGCATCATTATTTACAGAAACCCTGTACAAACATGTAAATGGCTACAGTGAGGCTGCCATACCTACCAGAAGTAAGCCCAGATCCAACACAAAAAAAAACAAAACAAAACAAAAAAAACAAAGGTGGAATCCTTACATTAACAAGCTATATATATATATATATATATATATATATATATATAAAAAAAGAAAAAAAAAACATGCCCAAAATCAGAAAGAACAATTCTTAAAGAGAAAAGAGCTCTCTCATTCAAGTAAAAAAAGAAACTAAGAGGTTTAATAAAGTTCAGTGAGGCCAATTACAAGATCAGGAGCTCATGATAGCATCCCAGGCTAAAGACAATCACAAGACCTTCTTCAGCTATGTCAGGATTCTTATTTATGTATTTATTTATTTTATTTATTTTACATTTGTTGACCGGGCTAGTCTAATTGGATATATGCCCATTTTCAATAGAGGCCCGAGGAGAAAAGCTCCAAGAAAAGAAACAGTTTATACAAAATGCAAAAAGATACCTATACATTCAAAATACAATTAGATAACTATACAATCATGTGCAGTTGATTTTCAGCAGCAGTAAGCAAATAGGATAACACTATGACAATAGATAACTATACATTCAAAAACAATTAGATAACTATACATTCATGTACAACTTGTTATTTCAGCAGCAGTAAGCAGATAGGGAACCACTATGATGATTTTTGTTTCAGTCATTTGGAGCAACATTTATCATAGATAAGTATAAGGATTAGTTAGTAAGTATGTTGTGTCAAGGAAATTGACACAGTACAGTGAAGGGTATGAAGAGAGCAAATTATTTATATTTTTAGAAGAGAGAGCCAAAGAAAGGTAGAAGAGGTAGAATAATTGATGTCAAAAAAGCTAAAGGCAAGGGAAGATAGTATGAGTCAGGCTTGGGGCATGGGCAAAGCCACTGGGATTTTAAGAACATTTTTAATTGGTTCCTGAAAAGGTGGGTGGATGTGGTAGAAGTTAATTCAGTTGGGTGTTTGTTCCATGTTTTACCAACAGAGTTAGAAAATAGACAGTCCCCTGATTTGTTTTTAGATTTTAAGGTGGCTATTTGCAATCTATTGGCGGAACGTAGGGTTGGAAGGTTTCAATAAGAATTGAGGAGGTTACTGAGTATAGGTGTATTAGTGGGATGGTGTAAGATCTTGTGGATAAAGGTGAGTTGCTGGTAGAGTAGTTGATTTTGTATTTCCAGCCATCCTAGTAGTTTCAGATTTTGGCAGTGGTGGGTTCTAAATGGGGTACCTGTGGCAAATCTGGCTATGTTGTTGTAAGAAATTGCCAGATTATTTAAATTGCTTTTGGTTAGGTTTGTATACATGGGGGAGGCATAGAGGAGGGTTGAAATCAGGTGAGTTTGAGCAATAGTAATCTTGGCAGAGGCTGTGAGAAAGGGTTTGTGTTTATACAGGAAACCAAGTTTTCTATTTACAGATTTAATAGTTAGGTTAATGTGTGTGTCAAAGTTGAGATTATTATCTATTGTTACATCTAGGAGTTTAGTGGTAGTATCAGGAGTGATGACAATACCATTATTAGAGGTAAGTAAGAGATTGAGTGGAGGGGTCTTCTGTGTAGGTGTAAACATTAGTAGTTTTATTTTTTTTTGGGGGGGGGGGTTCAAGAGGAGACACCGTTGGTGGAACCATTTTTCCAGTAAGGTGAATACAGTTTGTGTCCTGTTTTGGAGTTCAGTTGGAGAGGAAGCAGGACAGATTAGAGTTGAATCATTGGCATACTGCATGCAGGTGGTTTGGGGAAGGGAGGTTTTCTGATCATTAATGAAAATACTAAAGAGGAGTGGACCCAAAATAGATCCTTGTGGGTCTCCAAGAGTGACTGGGAGCTGGAAGGATAAGGTGTTCTCCCAGCGCACTGCTTGTTGTCTATTTTCAAGGTATGAATGTAATCATTTAACTGCTTGAGTATCAATTGAAAGAGATTTGAGAATGTTTGATAATTGGTGGTTCACCATATCAAAGGCCTTGGAGAGGTATATAAAGAGAGCTGAAGAGAGCAGGTTATTGCTTCTATTTTTATTAATGCAGTCAGTAAAGGATAGGAGTGCAGTGGCAGTGCTGTGGAATGGCCTGAAACCATGTTTGCAGTCCACTAATAGGTTATTTTCAAGGAAGTGATGAAGTTGTTGATGGCGAATACATCTCTCCATAACTTTTGCTAGGGGTGAGAGAAGGGCTATAGGGTGGAAGTTTGAGAGTTTATTTGAGTTGCCCCCCTTATGCAAGGGGATAATATGTGAGATTATACAGAGAGATGGGATGTATTATTCAGTAATGGTTCTATTTATTAGGATGGAGATTGGATAAGCTAGTACTCCTGCTGCAATTTGCAGGTATTCAGCTGGGAGGAGATCAGCTGGTGGTGTACATGGTTTTAGTTTAAGAAGTAGAGTGTGAATGAGGGATGTGGGAATGGGCTGGAGATGAAAAGTTTGGAGTAGATTGGTTAGTGGAGGAGATTCTGTGGTGGTGGCAGGTGGTAAGGTGTTAGCTAGGGATTGGACAGTTTCAGAGAAAAAAATATTAAAAGTGTCAGCAATTAGGTTTGGAGGGCTTTGAGTTAGGTTAAAGGGGGTAGGAGTTTTGGAGTGAATTGGATGCAGCAGTTTGTTGATTCCTGACCAGAACTTTTATGGGTTTTGCTGCTGGGATTGTTGGAGTTTGTGGTAGTAGTTTTTTTTTGTCAAGGACTATAGCTCTTTTTGTGGAATTTCAAAGCTGTCTAAAGTTTAGGTGATCTACTGGGTTTTTTTTTGTTTTCCTCCATTTGGACCAGCTTTTATTTCTTAGTCTAATACTGTGCCTAGTCTCATTAGAGAGCCAGGGAGCAGTTTATTTTTAGTTCTGACAGTACATGAGGGAGCATGGTTATCAAGGATTTGCAGACATTTATTGTTAAAGAAAGAAACTGGTTCGTCAAGAGGCAGGCATTTTAGGGGTGACCAGTTGCATGCTTTGAGCTCTGCTTGGAATTTTACTGGGTTGAAATTTTTTTGTTCTAAATATTGTTTCATTGGGAATGGCAGTCTTTTTTCTAGTTATGAAGGTAAGGGAATGGTCACTAATTTCATCGGGAAGTATGCCGGTTTTGTAATTGAGGGGGTTGCTGTTAATTGTATCCAATCTAAGGTAGTTTTTTTCTTGCCATGTTTGTGGGTCCTGGTAGGGAATGAAATCGTTTGGTGAAAGCCAAATAGGTTTATATGAGTAGTAGGTTTGGGAGCAGTACAACCATTCCAGTCAATATTAAAATCACCAAGGAGTATGGTTTCCTGTGGGAGGGTCAATGAGAGCCAGCTAAGGGTATTTTCAAGAGTGTTAATGTTATTTCCTGGGGGGATATATGAGCAAATAATGTATATGGATTTATTAGCATTTATTTGGAGCTTGGTGGTTAAACTCTCGAGACTTGAAGGTGATGGTGGATGAATGTCTATTGAGGTGATATTCAATTCAGATTTAAACAGTAATGCAACCCCACCACCCTTTTTATGTAGACAGTCAAGTCGGAATATGTTATACCCTGGTGGAATCATATTGTTGTCTTTAATTATGGGTTTGAGCCAAATTTCAGTTAGGCATAAGATGTCAAAAGAATAGGTGTTTAATAGGACATGAAGTTGTGTAATTTTATTGTTTAAGCTTCGTATGTTAAGATGGCCTATCAAGACAGAGTTTAAGGTGTTGGTGGGGTTGTTAGAAGGTGAACTATTGGCTGATGAGGAGTCAGTAGTGGTAGTGTAAGGACCTGGGTTTGGATGAATGTCACCGTGTTGAAGTAGACCTAGTTGAAGATTATATTTACGTTTGAAGACTTTAAAGAATATAGGGTATTCTTTTTTGATTTGGAAATATTTAGTATGGAATAATCTGTGAAATTGTGGAAGAAGGTAGGATGATGATGATGTTATGTTAATATGGGTGTGAGAGGCTGTAAGAGAGAATGGGCTTGTTTGCCTTGTAGGGTGTTGAAATCTAGTAAAGCTTAAGGCTTCATAGTAGCTTAAGCTGTAAGATATTAGTAGAGAGGTAAGGCATACAGACCAGAGGAGTACTTTAAAGTGTATTGGCCTGCCCGGGCTAGTCATTGTGAGGCTTATAGGTTTGGTTAAACAGGATAATTGGGATGTAGTGTAGGCGAGTGAAGGGGTGGAGTTGCTAAGGGAAATATGGAGAGGAAGGCAAAAAAATTAGGGGTAAAATATTTAATTGATGAATGAGATAACATAGGTTATTGGTTGGAGGTGTGGCTATGGAAGTATAAGATCAGGTGCTCTGGGGGTGAGTGAGATTTGGGGGTGGGGTAGGGTAGGGGAGCGGAGTGATCCCGCAGGGCGAACGGAGCAGGTAGAGCTAAAGGATGGACAAGACACAGCAGCAAAAAACAATCTGTGGCTGTACAAGACTACAGTTAGGAGGTAGATGATTGCTAAACAGGGTTTGCAGGAGCGGCCCATGCTATTGGACTGCCGGACTGCAGCCCCCTCAGAACAAAAAAAAAAAAAAAGTTTTTTTAAATTTTCACAGACTTCACGCATGCGCAGTAGTCCCGACTACTGCACGTCCTCCAGGCAGTCCCCATAGAGAAACACATGGAGACGTCTGTGCACTTTTAAAGTGCACAGACTCGCTGGGAGGATGTATCGAGGCCGGACTGCAACAGCAGCAGTCTCGTCGGCAGGTTTGATTTCAGGGATCTCACGGGCAGGATGTACGTTAGCTGGATATTATGGAGAACGGACAGGTAAGTGTCTGGTGCCTTTTACTTTTACAATGTATGCTTTTTACTTACTTTGTGTGTGTATGGTACTTGTTTTATATGTTTTGTGTGTGTATGGTACTTGCTGTTTCTAGTGTGTGTGTGTGTGTAAATGCCCCAGGTGCTCATGGTGGTGTGGTAGGGAATACCTCAGGCTTGAACCCTGTACCCTGTATTCAGGTGTTAAAGACTTGAGTTCCCTACCCACCACCATTTGTAAAAAAATTGCAGATTTTTGCCTCATATTTGATCTGATCTGTTCCTCATAATATCTGTGGTTTGTAAATGTTGCAATGCTTGATATTTGATGGTGTAGTAGTAGCACTGTTGCTTCACAGCTGCAGGTTCTCAGGTTTGATTCTTGGCTGGGGTTCCTTCTTTGTGGGGTCTGTTATCTTCTCTCTGTGTTTGTGTGGGTTTGCTTTTATTTGATGTTGCACTGGTAGCATTGTTGCCTCACAGCTGCAGGTTCTCAGGTTTGATTCTTGGCTGGGGTTCCTTCTTTGTGGGGTCTGTTATATTCTCCCTGTGTTTGTATGGGCTTGTTTTTATTTGATGGTGCACTGGTAGCATTGTTGCCTGACAGCTGCAGGTTCTCAGGTTTGATTCTTGGCTGGGGTTCCTTCTTTGTGAGGTCTGTATCTTCTCCCTGTGTTTGTGTGGGTTTGCTTTTGTGTCCTCCCATGTTACAAAGACATGTCTGCATTATTTCTTCCTGGGCCTCTGCTGAAAATTATTTTTTTGTTCCAAGTCAGACTGTCCTGATTAACAAATGTTAAATAAAACTGACAGGCATTTGAATTTCAGACTTCAGGTTTCTGAATGTTTAATTCCTTGCATATTTGATGGTGCAGTGGTAGTATCGTTGCCTCACAGCTATAAGCTTTCCAGTTTGATTCTTGGTTGGGGTGGCTTCTGTGTGGAGTCTGAATCTCCACCCTGTGTTTGTGTGGATTTGCTCTGGTGCCTTGCCATTTTACAAAGACGTGTCTGCAGTATTAATCCCTGCGTCTCTGCTGAAAACTGTTTTTGTTCTGTCTGCAGTAAAATTGACAGGCATTTGAATTTCAGACTTCAGGTTTCTGAATGTTTAATTCCTTGCACATTTGATGGTGCAGTGGTAGTATTGTTGCCTCACAGCTATAGGTTTTCTGGTTTGATTCTTGGTTGGGGTGGATTCTGTGTGGAGTCTGCATCTCCTCCCTGTGTTTGTGTGGATTTGCTCTGGTGCCCTGCCATTTTACAAAGACGTGTCTGCAGTATTAATCCCTGCGTCTCTGCTGAAAATGTTTTTTGTTCTGTCCGCAGTAAAATTGACAGGCATTTGAATTTCAGACTTCAGGTTTCTGAATGTTTAATTCCTTGCATATTTGATGGTGCAGTGGTAGTATTGTTGCCTCACAGCTATAGGTTTTCTGGTTTGATTCTTGGTTGGGGTGGCTTCTGTGTGGAGTCTGCATCTTCTCCCTGTGTTTGTGTGGATTTGCTCTGGTGCCCTGCCATTTTACAAAGACGTGCCTGCAGTATTAATCCCTGCATCTCTGCTGAAAATTGTTTTTGTTCTGTCCGCAGTAAAATTGACAGGCATTTGAATTTCAGACTTCAGGTTTCTGAATGTTTAATTCCTTGTATATTTGATGGTGCAGTGGTAGTATTGTTGCCTCACAGCTATAGGTTTTCTGGTTTGATTCTTGGTTGGGGTGGCTTCTGTGTGGAGTCTGCATCTCCTCCCTGTGTTTGTGTGGATTTGCTCTGGTGCCCTGCCATTTTACAAAGATGTGTCTGCAGTATTAATCCCTCGTCTCTGCTGAAAATTGTTTTGTTCTGTCAGCAGTAAAATTGACCGACATTTGAATTTCAAACTTCATGTTCTTCAGAATACATAGTAGCACAACCTTTTTTCTAGCAATTTTCTAAGTTTATAAGATGAATATTTTAAATTTGTCCCTATTTTTGGGACTGTATTCCCCCATTATTGGCTTTGTCCAGGTTTTTGTGCTAAGGTTGACAGCTATGGCAAGAACTGAATTCACTGAATATGTTTGAGGGCTGTATTCCCTCATTACTGGGTTTGTCCAGGTGTTTTGTACTAAGAGGTTGACAGCTATGGTGAGAACTGAATTCACTAAATGATAGCCATTTAAGTTTCAGTCTTCCTGTCTTTTACAAAGCAGCTGATGTGGCATAGTGGTATGTTACTCTGACTGTTTTTTGCTCAGGGACCTTGGCAGTAAAATGTATGGTGGCAACACAACATTTTATTCTAGCAACTTTCCAAGATTATACAAGCAATGTTTAATGTGTCCCTGGTTTTTGGGCTTTTGACCCCCACCAATACATTTTGGCTTTTTCCAGTTTTCTTGAGCTGCGAAGTTGAGATGCAGTTGAGTATTGAGTAGATTTTACAAGGAGCTGAGAGCTGCAGGGGAATAGAAGTTTAGTGCTTTGCCTAGTTAATACTGTAGCACAACAGGTTGTGTACTTGCTTTTGATGCGGAAGGCTGTGGGTTCTACTCCCACAATGGGTGGATGCTGCCATACTGAGAATGTTCTCCTTGGTGAAGATACTAGCTATGAGTCTGTTATCAGTTTGCCATCCATTTCCTCTTGCAATATTATTACTAGCTTATCATTTTTTAATGTAATATAGACAATTTATTCCTGAGGGGCAACAGACACTTTATTTTTCGATGAAACCATGAAATATAAAGGTGATTGCTAGCAGCAACCACTTCATTAGTTACAGATTTCTTTAATGTGGAATTATTTAGATGACTTTTACTTCTTCAGAGATAGTGCATATTTACTGATAATGGACTGTAGAATTGTGCATATTTACTAATAATGGTGGACTGTAGAATTGTGTATATTTACTAATAATGGTGGACTGTGGAAGTCTGAGTAGACTTTTGTATGATAAATGTTCTCAACTGGCAGTTTTGCCATTATGGGTGCATATTGTTTGTTTCACTGCTTACTGGAAAAATGTTCAAAACAAATTTAAAACACCCTCTCACAAATGTACTGTATTGTACAAGGAATATAATTTTAGTACAATGAGGAAGGTGTATCAAAGGGCACATGTATGTTTCATATGCAAGGGGCCTATGATTTGAAAACAGCCCAAAATTAATCTTTATCTGCCACTGGCAAAATGTATTTTCTTTGAATGCGGGTTTCAATGCTGTTTCAATGAATGTGAGTTTCAAGGGCAGAGAAGTTTTAATGCTAAGTTTTCATTGTGAGACTGCATTGCTTTGTTTAACAGATGACTTAGTGTTTGTGCTGTAAAATACAAAATAAAACTTTCAAATGAAGTCCAACTCATCATAGAAGTAAAGCAGTATGCACATTAGTGTTTATGGTAAATGGAGTGAAATAGCCAAGTAATGGTTCCTTGGAATGGCTGCAGAGGCTCCATTCAACCATTATTTTGTCAGGGGGAAGGGCAGCAAACGCAGACAGGCCCAGCTGAACTATACCTCCCAACTGTCCAGATTTTCAAAGAATGAATAGATTTTTGCTTCTTATTTTTGGTTTGTTCTTCATAAAATTTGTAGTTTTCTGGCAAATCATTTAGGAATTAAGTCACTAAATAATAAGTTTCAGACTTCATAACCTTCAGAAAAATGCATGTTAAAGTAAGAGCTGTTCTATCAACTGTCTCAATTTATACAAGAGCAATTTTTAGTACTGTTTATATGTGCCCCCAATATATTTGGCCTTGTTCAGATTTACTGCATTAACAGGTTGAGAGGTACATGCAAATAAATTGCTTTATAGAATTAGGCATAGCCAACCTCTCAACTGTCCCCAATTTTTGGCTCAAAATGTTGCTCTTCCCCTAATAATCCCTCCATAAAATAGCAATTTTGGAAGAAAACATGGAGGGTTTACAATTAAGAAATAACTGTAATAATCAAAGTTATAGATTACTTGAAATGCATGTAGATTATTTTATTTTGTCAGCTGCTCAAGGTAGCAGTACTAATATTAAAGTGTCCCTTCTTTGACAGGTAGCAGCTGTATTGTGTGTCTATTTTATATTTTTGCATCACATTTTTGGTCCATTTTTCATAAAGTTGTGTTTTTTGGCAAGTTAGTGACAAATCACTAAAGACTGAAGTTAGAAAATGACAGACATTTGAGTTTCAGATTTTATACCCTTCAGAAAATTCATACTAATGCAAGACCTATTCTATTATCTTTCTAAGTTTATTAGAGCAATATTTAAAAATTGTCCTTATTTTTGGGCCTTTGTCCCACTTCTGTGTATGGCTTTGTCCAGATTTCTTGCTCTTGAGGTTGAGACGTATGACAAATGTGTCAGGGCCATTACAGTCAGCCAGAGAGATTTCAAATTGTGACATGCTTGTTGCACCCCACTCCCCCATGTAGTGACTCTGGATGTGTCCAAGCAAGGCAAGGAGTAGTTGTATCTACCTTGGATGGGGAGGACACACTGCATAAGTACTACAGTGGCTTTTCATCTGTCCTTGATTTTGCAAAATGGTCTGGTTTCTGTCATATTTTTGTACTGTTGATTTATGCTTATTACTCAGATTTATGTTTATTACTCAAAGTGCCTGTTGCTCTGTGTTTAAGTAGCAATGCTTTAATGACCATAAGGTAAGCTTGTCTGAGATCGTAAGATGCAAGTAAGCTTTAATAAGCATACTGTTAAAGAATTGCCAACATTGAAAGCCTTTCTGTTGTTGCAATGCAGAGAATACTTGACTAGATAATGTATAAGCCTTGGGTATTAAAGGACAGGATTCCATTATTTTAAAAAGCTCATTACACTTGTTGGAGACTTCCAGTCATCTCTACAGACTTTACCCGTAAACTAACCAGAATGCCAATCATGTGTGGTCCATAACCTGTACAGTAATCCTTTAAGCAATGTATCTTGAGCTTGTTTCTTGTTTGCTTTTCATTTTTACTTTTATCATGTTTTCCCCATGAAACAAGTTGTCAGGCAGCAGGTCTTTTTGGATAAGAAACATTTTTACAAGTGGGGGCATCACATAGATTTCTACTTTCAGCATGTTACTTGGTACTTTAATAAAGCTGAATATATTATAATTAGAACTGCAGTGCAAGGAGAAGTGGTTTGAGTTGAGTGCTTCTGGTTTTCTTATACTTGATTTTGACTGGCATTCCAGTAATGTATTTAAAAAGTAATTTATTTTTTCATGCCTCACAACCTTTTGTTTCCATCTAGATATTAAGTAAGCTGTCATGCAGCCAATGCATTGAAATATTTTTATTCTTCTACACTTATTTTTGTCTTGATTGGACTTTCATAATGATGGTTTGCCACCCAGGGCAGCGTATTTAATTAAAGTTAGTTTTTTGTGGTTTTGTGCATAGCTCCTCCCCTTTCTGGTTGACCACACCCCCTCCCCTTGACCCCACCCATTCAGCTGTCTCCTGCAGCCCCCCTGTGATTTGAAGTCACCAGCCGCCACTGAGGGTTTGCAGAGTAAAAACAGAAGAAATGTAAGTTGGGCAGGGCAACAGTTATTTTAGGAGTTTCAGGCAAAGGTAGTGAAAAAAACTGGGTAAAAATAGCTGAATGATAGAGGTTTAACTGAGTTTGGAATGAAAGAGGTGTAAAAGGTATGTTATGTTATAGGTATAGGCTGCCATCTAGTGGCGTCAGGGGGAATGACAGCAGAGAAGAGTCCTTCACAGAAAAATAATGGTAAAGTAGCTTAGTAATTAAGAGAACAATATTTATAAGAGCGTGGCTAGACTGTGGGTACAAGCGGTCTGCAGATGGCTGCTATCACACCCTAGTAGGGTGTAGTACTAAGCTCTTAACAGAAATAGTTAACTTAATGCAACATCATAGAATAAGGTTATGTACACTGAGTTTGTATTGTTTCTAATGAGGGGATTGTCGTTCCAAGGGGCGCAGAAAGGGTAGGAGTCTTTGCCGGTTCCCTGGAGATGATATTCTTTCCTGTGGTGTCTGTGGGTCTAAAGATTTTTTGTTGGATATTATTGTCTTTCCTGGGCAGGAGAGAGTGGGAGCCCGCAGGTAATAGAACTGAGTTTGTATTGTTTGTAATGAGGGGTTTGTCGTCCCAAGGGGTGCAGATAGGGTAGGAGTCTTCGCCGGTTCCCTGGAGATGATATTATTTCCTGTGGTGTCTGTGGGTCTAAAGATTTTTTGGTGGATATTATTGTCTTTCCTGGGCAGGAAAGAGTGGGAGCCCACAGGTAATAGACATAAGGTGCAACGAGGAGCCAGACCGCAGGACCGCTTAGCAGGGATGAATGCTTACCCCAGGTTCGACTAGGGGATTTAAAAAAAAAAAAAAAAAAAATTAAAGGTAATACTCATCAATGTAAAAAAATGGTGGTGAATGGCACAACCTTCACTGACCTAGCCAAGGTATTCAATAAAATACCCCACTAAGGTATTATTGACAAACTCTCAAACCTAGGCATAAATCCTTACATAACTTGCCAGGTCACCAGCTGGCTCACAGATAGGACCCAAAAATTCAGGATCAGGAAGAACACCTCCACCAAGAGGCTGGTCACTACTGAAGTATCTCAGGGCTCTGTGTTGGACCCAAACCTGTTTGACATCTACTTCTCCTCTGGCTTACCGAGCTCACAGATGATTGTAAATTGGAAATTATCGTAGATCTCTTCCACAACACCAACATTCTACAAGAGAGTCTAATACAAACAAATGGGTATCGTGAAAGCCATGGATTAAAACTCAATGCAAACTGATGCATTATAGTGCCCTTTGGGAAAGCATCTACTCAAGATAATTATTTCAACAATAAATCACCCCTAAGACTTGACCTAATAATTAGTTATCTGGGAATATGTGGAGTCAGTAATCTGATGTTTGACCAACATGTAGCCAAGATAGTAAGAAAATCATTCTAGGTTGCCCAACACATAAGCAAGGGTATGGCATCCAGGTCCATGGAAGTAATAGAACCACTCTACTCAGCCTTTATCAGACCCGTCATAAAGTACAATGCCCCTTTGATATGTACCTAGCCAAGCACTTTGCAATAGTTGGACTGCCCTCAAAAGTCCCTCACCAGGAGAATCCAGCATTTGAATATGCTGTCCTGCACAGATCACCTTAAAGTCCTATATCTGTGCTCATTCTCCTTCAGGTTACAGATAGGTGATCTATGCCGAGCATATAGGTCATCCTTGGATCCAGCTGTGATGGATCTCTTGCACATCTGCAAGACAAACGATACCAGAAACACTAGATTCAAGGACTTGCACTTTGCAATATAACTAGAACCTGCTGGTAGGATCACTATGAGTCTCAAATAATCTCACCACTATGGAATAAGCTCCCCATCTGTGTGAAGCAGAAGTCATCCCTGACCCTTTTCAAAAGAAACCTTGATCATTGGATGGGAAATAATAAATTCACCCCTTGCCTGGCCTGGCCTGGTCTGGTCCCAAAGTTTATGATGGGCAGAGGTTAACAATAGGTAAATTAATCCCCAATTAACATACCCCTCTCACCACATACACATAACCCTTAGCTTCATCTTTACTAACATACCCCACCATATAAGCATCCAAGGAACTCTGGAACAAAACTGTGTTGGGTTGTACAGTGAGGCTTGTAAAGACATGGGTGGTTATTAGACTACTATGAACCTTTAAAACCTTAACTCATTACACCGGAGTGATGTCTCCAGGTACATCTGGAGTTAACTCCTACTGACGCCTCTAGGTGTCAAATGTTGCTTGTTCATATTTGCATCAATAATTCTAAAACCATGCTATGTACAAGGTTTTAAAAGATTTTGTTTTAAAGCTAACAAAATAGCAAACTCAACTGCATTAATATTTGACCTCTGTTTAGTGCAGGTACATAGATATTAACTGTTGTTTTTATGATATTAATTTATACATATATAATTTTCACATTTTTCTAAATACCTCTACAGCCAAGTACCACAGACAAAACTCATTAGCCTCATATAAAAGCTCTCAGCTAGATGAATAAAATGTTGCTGACAGTATGTGTGTAACTTGAGTGGTTGCTGAGATATTGTAAGTTGTTTATGAAATATTACGAATGACTTATAACATTTGGTTTAAGACCTAGAACTTAAAGAATACTGCCATTGTAAAAATAGTTTGTGCTGAATAATTTGCCATTTATGCCTCTTTCATAATCACTGTGTTTCCAGAGATATGAAACTTTGTTTGAAATGTGAGGATATCATTTGATTCTGTCAAAATAATAAGCCCTTGCCCATTGGAAGTTACAGTGCAAATTTCCTGAGCTCCACTAGAGTGAATGAGCTAAACCAATGAAAGAGTAATGAGTTCAAAAAGAGAATTCCAAGGAATACAAAAGGGATTGGATATAAAACAACAACATGGCCAAAAGTAAAAGTTATGTAAAAGTTTTCTTGGAAAACACAGTAATGTCCTGACCTGTTAGAATTAATGATGAAGATTGCTACAACCATGCAGCAGTTTTCATGTATGTCATATGGTGAATTGAAATTAGGTTAAGTTCAGGAATATGAATATAATCTTAAAATAGTACATTTCAACTGCTTGACAGAAACACCAACAAAGATACAGAGTGACTGTTTTATGAAACAAAATACTGGAATAACAGGAATAAAGGGATCATGGGTAGTGCAAATATAGTGCTTGTACTCCATCTGTATGATAAATATTAAATAAGTTACCAGCAATGCTAAACAGCATCAAGGTACCTTCATTAACGTTAGCTGCAACACTTGCTCGCAGCTGGTTTCAGTTTATCCAGCAAACTCATTTTCTGTTCATGTACAGCTGAAGTTTGCTTAAATAAGACTAGCATAAAAGATAAACAAACAGTGGTGTCATCAAGCAATAATTCATCATGACACTGAGGATAATTTCATTATGAAACATAAGTATAATTGTTGCTAGGATAACTTCATTTCCAAAATGATTTATTTTCATGGTACATATATTGCAGACGTATGGAAGTAGATAGATTACAGGAAAAACAGTTGTCTTAACAAAGATGTCATCAATGATTCAGCAGCCCTGCACACTGGACACTTGAACACTAATTTAAGTATTGCTACTGCACTGCAGAATATCCCCTGAAGGTGCTGTCCTTCAGGCCACACATTATACTGAGATCCCCCTCAGTTTGTTGTAGAGCAGGTACATGTTATACATATCCTGACACTTGTCAGAGAAGAACATGTGAGTCCTACATCTGGTAAAATTTCCACCAGTTACCCACAACCTGCCATACACTCATTGGAGCCTGCCTTACAACAATTTGAATAAACAAAGCAGGTTACAGATGATACAAATGCATAGTAATTTTGTTGTGTTGCCCTTCAAATCAGCAGTCTAGCATTAAGAAAGGTTTTGCTAAGAATCTCTGAGT
>NC_056726.1:1687421495-1687458995 GCF_019279795.1 Protopterus annectens
TGTGTTTATCATTCTATATATAGTGTTTTATAACCCATATGAATACATTTCTATCAGTTTTTGTGAAAGGCTCAGTTATAGATTTATTATTTTGTATTAACAAGGTTTCATGAATTGATTTCCAGCACGAAGTGTAAGAAGAGGCTAACCACAGGTAAACTATTTTAATAATTACATATTTAATATCTAAATCATTATTAGGAAAAGCTATACCTCCCTCCTCCCAACTTAAAGTATGAGAGTGCAGGGAAATTCTAGCTTTTTTGCACGCCACAAGAACTTTAATAAGATGGAGTTTATCTTTCTTATGACTACTTTAAATGGATGAAGTATTAGTGATTAGCTAAATTAGCTAAACATAAGATTATCTGTAATATTATCATTTTAATAAGTGTTAATCTATCTTCAAAAGTGAACACATAATTTATTCCAAGATTTGCTAATTTCGTTATTATGTTAATTAAGTGCTGGTAACTAGCTGATATAGATTGTTTATAGGTGGATTCAATGGTAATTCCTAGATATTTTATTTGAGAGTTTCCCCAGTTGAAGTTTTTAAATGAAACTAACCAATCAGTTTTCTATTTGTTTATTAGCAATGTCTTAGTTTTATTATGATTAAATTGTAACCCAATAGTTTTTCAAAGAAATCCATAGAGTTAACTAAATGTTTTTATTGATATTTCAGTGTGTTCACAAATTATTAGAATATCATTAGCAAACTGCTGAATTTTAGTGGAGACATTTTCATTTAATTTATATGCTTTAATGTTCACATTATGTTTTATGAAGTTAGCAAATGGTTCTGCAGCAAGTGAAAATAATAGAAAGGATAACAGACAAGAGGGACTAGAAATGAAATAGCCTATCCTTACATACAAAATTGAGTTGACATAAATCTTTTTGATTAATCCTATGAATTTAGTGGAAAAGTTGTATTCCTTTAATATTCTAAACAAATAAGGCCAGTTTATGGAGTCAAGAGCTTTGTCCATGTCTAGACTTACTATGGTTAATTCATTCTTGTTTTTATTTGCAATATCATTCAAAGAAAAAAGCCTTACTATTGTCACAAACTTTCCTATTAGTTATAAAACCTGTTTGGTCTTCATTTATTAAATAAGTAAGTATTAACTTTAGTCTTTTAGCTAAAATAGACATAAAAACATTCTAATCCACATATAATCATCTATAGGATGATAGGATAAGCATGAGGCAATATCATTGTTTGGTTTTGGTATGGAGTGATAAGTGAATATTTCCAAGAAGGGGGTAAATAGAAGTATTCTTGATTTATTCAAATGTGTTTAATAAGATTTTTAGAATGTTATCAGTCATTAATTTATATAGTTCTGGAATCTGGAATTATTTCATCTAGTCCTGGCACTTATTTGTTGTTATATTTTTGATTTGTTCTTTTAGTTCTCTAAAGGAAAATGTTTTTTCTATTTTATGTTTGTGTTCTTTTGATATTTTATATTACATATTTTCTTTTAAGAATCTAAAATACTATTACTACTTAAAATCGGTTTCGTTTTAGTAATTTCATTACAGTATTTATTAAAGCATTTTAATATATGATTCAGATCTTTAACGTTCACTACTATATCCCTTTCTTTATATACATTTTCTTTAATATGATTCATTTTATTATTATATTTTGATCTGATTGCTATTTTATGTACACTTTTGGGGTTGATCAAATATGATTGTAGTTTGAATTTTTCTAAATTAATAGAAATCTTATGTTTATGAATATCTGCATATTTTTATTTAGATTTTTGAGTTGGGTATTTGCAGTTTTATGATTAGGTTTAAGGTTTAGTTTTAACTTATCATTTTCCATTTGAAGAGCTGTTAATTTTTTGTCCCCATTTTATTTTTTTTACATATAAAACATCTTTTAATATATCACAAAGTATGGACTCAGAAATTTCACCATTGTTATTGAGTTCTGTGAACTGACTATTTTCTTTTAAGAACCATTCTTGAAAACCTTTTAACTTTGTTATATATGCTGGTATTCTTTGATAATAAATTAGGACATTTGGGCTTAATATTAATTTAAAAGTAATAGCATTGTGATCGGATACCAGGCATGAGACAATCAACACCTCATGCATTTTGGAATGTAATGAACTGGAGAATAGAACTTTTTCTGTGTTTGTCTAGGTTCCATATCTATGAGTAATGTATACATTTCAAGGAAGTTGGCAATTTTAAGTCAGATAGATCTCAAAAATTCATACAATTAATGTAATTATTTAAATTTTTTGCTACTGAATACATTGTCTTCATTTTATTACTTGTTGTTTCTTTAACAGATAAAATGCAGTTAAAGTCTCCAGAAAATAGCATTTCACCTTCAGTGTGTAATGTAATAATGTTTAAGTACTTTTTGACAGTATTCACACCAATACATGATATCCAGTATTGCATACATAAGAGTGTAATATTTTCCCATTCTAGTACTTGTGACACTGCCAGCCCACCTGTCTGGAATTTTGTAACTAATCATATGTCATTTGTGAATATTAATATGATTCCTATGCTTGTCTTACAAATGTAAGAGAACTGTATGTTATGTACTAAGCTTCAAGAATGCAGCCACAGTGTACCCTACTAGAAAAGAACAGAAATGCATATAAACTATATACCTGTGCAAATGTATGTTTTAATAGTGGAAGCTGGAACATACAGAGTTAACTTGCAAAACTTCAAGAAAATAAGTTGGAATCAAAGTGTTTTATGATTGTGTTATCTCTCAGTTTGAATGCAGCAATCAGACACAACGTATCGGTTAGCCTGGGAAGTGAAGGCAGGTGACAAAGAGTGATATCATCCAGACTAACGCAGCAGTAATATGTGATATTAATTTAAGAACTCTCTCAGAGAGGGAGACTGGGCATTTTGCATCTTGTCTTGGACCTAGAAACATCCTTTCAGCACTTCTGCATCTGCCTTGCTCTGTAAGTAAGTCCAGGGTACAATCATTTATTTTAGATAGAGACAGGAATATAGTAAAGATTAGTTTAGATGTTTTCTGTATTTATTTGAGACTGTCCTGTAATGTTGTTTTAAAATATCTCCTGTGACTCAGAACAATGTAGTTACTGTGTTGATTAAGTATTGTTTTGTTTTTTTATTATTTATTATTAAATATATTTAAACCTAACTTTGTGGCTGATATTTGTGAGACATATTTAAGCTGTTAGAGTACTTGCATATGCATTTGGTGACACTGTACAGGCCACTCCAAAATTACCTTAATTTTGGTCATACTTATCATTTGGATAATAGTAACATTACACAGTAGGATTGGTCACCCTTTGTAAGGGCCTTTATAGTAGCTGATAAGTAGTGGTTGGTGGCAGGGATAACTACCTTATAGTCTGGGCAGAAGGGGGCATAGCTAATAAACATGTGTCAGCCTTCCCCAGGAATGTCTTTGTGTTTGTAAATAAATCAAATCTCAAAGTGTGTGTGTGTGTGTGTGTGTGTGTGTGTGTGTGTGTGTGTGTGTGTGTGTGTGTGTGTGTGTGTGTGCATGTGTGTGTGTGTATGTGTGTGTGTGTGTGTGTGTGTGTGTGTGTGTGTGTGTGTGTGTGTGTGTGTGAGAGCTACTTGGGCAGGGACACAAAGCACTGGTTAGAGAGGGTGCTGGACATCTTAATCCTATAGCTGTGCCAGTGGGGAGTCTTACTGAAGATCTGGAGAAAGAGGCAGAAACCAGCCCCAGACTGATTGTGATCTCTGAGTGCCCTTAATGGAAATTGTGCTTTATTGTGTGTGTGTACTTGTCATCCTCCCATTGTGTACATCCCTCACTGCTACCAGTGGTGAGGATTGAGGCTCCTTGATTACTGGGTAAGTGCAGGGGCATCCCAGTACTACTAGTCCTTACATACCATTTTTGTCAGAATAAGTGTCTACAATAATGTTTTTTTTTCCATAAAGTTAGAACTGTCAACAAAGCCTGTGACTGCACTACAGAAGGACAAAGAGACACATATAAGGGGAAGGGGAACCACTGGCCAGACAAATGGAGAATGTGCACACCAAAACAAATTGTGAAATAACACAGGTTCCCTGCAGTGTATGGAGTCAGTAAACATCACCCACAACCACACAATACACACCCCCACATATGTGGAGGATCTCAACAAAAACAAACCCAAACAAAGGACACCTCAGAGACAAAATACATGAGAAGTCCACAAACCTCCACACCACATACCATGCATAGCCACACACTTGTATCTCGCAACCACTAAGGCCTAAACATAAACCCAACATAATATTCATAGGAGACTCCATTGTGAGACACACACATGTGCCTCTCACCAGGCTGGATATGGAAAAAGTCACTGTTACTTGTTTGTCAGGTGCCAGAATCCACCATATCACACATATACTCTAGTCACTCCACAACAGATACTGTTATGGCTCTGTCCTAGTCCATGGCGGTGTGAACAATGTCAGAAGTACCACCCCGGACTATAGGAAGACAGACATGATTAAACTTGCTGAGTATGTGTCCCATGCATGTATGTCCCTAGGCTTAAGCAGCATTCTACCATCACACAGAATAATGCCTCAATACAAACAGAAAATGACTGACATTAACAATTGGCTTACTTTCTGGTGTCATCCCAGGGGGATCCAGTGCCTTACAGCCTGGGAATATCTGATTACTAGATAATGCTGCTTTGCTAGAGATGACCTGCATCTGTCTCACTTGGGCTTCAGGCTTCTGGCAAAGGCCCTTGCCTCCCCATAGTGCCTTTTTTAGGGAAAGTCATGAGGTTGATACTACCATCATAAAATTCTCAACAAAACACAAATTAAAGGTCATGCCGCTAAACAATACTTCTAACATATAACCTAATAATTACTATATAAATATTACATACAGTTAAAGAAGATATTATTTGCATATAATGAATTAAATAATAAACAACAAGCTTATTGTACAAAAAGAGTTTTCTGCATGGAGAAGCATCATTTTCAGTGTGTTTTATTTAAAAGTTTTAGTTCTAAGTATAATGACAGCACTGTTGAAAATGTATATAAGTTAAACATAACTTTAGAGAAATCATGTTTTGTTATTCAGCATATTCATAAAGTAGGCAATGAGGCATACCTGTCAATCAAATAACTAATTACAGTGTCATTCCTCTAAATAAAAATGAGGACAGCACACTTTTGTATGAAAATATTCTAATCCAGTAACACGGAGTTAAACTTGTCACATTAAAATGCATGTGTGCAGTATTACTCAGTGTAAATCCAATAGCATCACACTAGCTGCTTCTAAGATTTGTGTGACACAGCTTCACGTAGATCACATTGAAATATGCTGTTCACAAAAACGAACTGAAATCAGTGGGGTTTCTATGCACAAGGGAACTGAAACCTGTGAGGTATCTATACCCTGTAGCTCAACCTATTTTCAGCTTCAGTAGATTTCCCAGTGTGTAGTACAATTAAAACAGTGAACACTTTCAAAATTGTTATATAGCCACAAAACATGCATTAATAACTCAAATACAACTGCTAATGCCATTCCTTTGTCATTTCGGGTTTACTTTCACAAAAGGGATGAGTTAAGTACATTTTTTACTATAACTGGAGTTAAATAGTAAAAAAAAACTACAGATGGTGCCACCTTAAAAAATGTTATTGTGTGACATTATAAAGATTTCTTCTTGTTATATTTTACACTTAGGACAATTAAATAGGTTGAACTACATGAGTATATTAATCTGATATGTAACTTTAGTATAAACTTGTTTACTTGCAATATTCTCTCAAGTACAAACAATAACTTCATTCAAACAACCTTTAGAACAATTTGTTTTGGCTTTATTTTTTCCATACAGTTCCTGCTGCTGAGAGGTCAAAGATTGTACCATACTTTTTTTCCTGACATGCAAGCATTCTGCTGTGAAGACAGAGTGCTGCTTGAGCATACAGAAGCTTTAGCCCTGCTTAAAGACATCTCAGAAGCATTGTAAGTAGATTCAGCAGGAAAATGACACTTAAAAGGAAAGCTTATAACACAAATGGCTCACGGATGTGTTCTACATGCCACAAATTAACTGAAAAGCCATTTTTAGATATTCATTTCATAAGAAAAAGTTAAAAAATGGCTAATGTGTATTAAAAACATTAAATTAGTGATTTTTATACATATAACAACATCAAACTACACTTAAAAACCTTATCAATGGCTAAATTAAAATGCAGTTGTTAAAGGCACCAAAAAGAAATTTAAACCTTGAATGAAATATAAGTATACAGCTACAGATATCTGCATTTTTAAAGCAACCTCCATGTCTGTATTCAAACTAACAGAATCTTATGTTACTATGCTGTCATAATTATATTATTATGTGTAGTTGTGGGGCTGAGGATGTTATAAACAAAGCACTGTAGCTAAAGCATTTTACTATTTGGGGGTAATTCAATAACGCTTACACAGAGCTAATCTCCATGTAAGCATAGTGGCATGGACTGAACATGGAGTTAGAAGGCAGCAGGGGTAGGGGCATGCACAAGCCTCCCAGGACTATGCTTGCACACATGCAATTGCGGTAGGTAAATCACCTCATTTGCTGCTGAAAACCATGCAAATGAGGTGATTTATCAATCCAGGAAGCAGACAGGCATCTGTGTAGGACCTGTGTCTGCAAAAAAAATGTTTGTGGTTAGTAACCATGTACCGGACTGCAAAATAAAAAATGGGAATGTGACAACTAAAAGTTAAGCATGTATTAGGTGCATTAGGCATGCCAATGGCCAAAACCATGGTCATTGGCATGTAAAACTGTTGCAAAATGTGTAAAATAAAAATTTTGTTTTTTTAGCACATTTGACATATTTAAGAGGAGTGCAACGGAGCACAAACAAGCGACCTTGCAAAAATAATTAAAATAGTAAAAGGGCAATATGAAAGGTAAAATGAAATTTCCCATTATACTGGCCAGCATGCAGACTCATAACAATGGCAGGTTACAGTGGTTGCTAAGGACATAGGCTCTTGCGTAGTGCAGTAACTAGGGTATACACAATTAGGTGTATGTAAATGAACTAAGTTTATTGAATAGCAAAATGGGCCATCATGTCTGCAGGTACCTAACCATGTAAGGGGTAGAATGTGGTAGTGTAGGCAGAAGAGGCAGCTGACATGAAAATGATGTGTGTCATGCTTTGTGTAAGCACATTGGAGGTCAGTGGCTTCTATTTACACTCAGTTAAGCAAAGCTAAACAAGGGTGTGTGTCTGAGGCTGCTTAGCTGGTTTAAGAAAAGCTAAGTATGCTTGTGTACAGGGGAGGGTCAGATCTGCTTAGAAGTGTTTACACTGAAGCAACGGGCTTGTGCAGCCTGTCATGGGGCTTAAAAGTACAGGGAAAATAAAAAATAAACGAAAACACCTTTACAAAAGACAATCAACTATAAATAACTAATAATCCCTCTGGCACTCACATTGGCCCATTCAAACACTTCAGTAATGTAGCTGGCAGGTGGAATGTATCACAGTCAACCAATCACACAGGCTGCATCTACAGCACACCGGTATAAAGTATGCAGACACCCTTCAATCTGATTTTTCCCACATACTCTGCACCATTGGAGTACACACTTGGGAATATTAGCTGACAAAATGATAGGGGCTGCTGCTTTGCTACATCTCAACATGCTATAGGCTGAGGTCAATGATGATGATGATGATGCTGATTGCCAGCCCAGACTGAGGACGAGAAGAGTGTTCAGACTCAGGGTTACCTTTCAGGGGCTACATGAGCTGGAGATAGCATAGTGCTACAGGGTGGACAGGGGCATACTTCAACAACTCACTGAGCTGTGCCACTCTCACCTCAGACTCAGAGCATACAGAGGGGAATCCATCAAAGTGCAAACAAAGGTATGTGTAGCCTTAAGAATACTAGCTACAGGTACTTTCCAAAGACCTACTGGGGACATCATGGGAGTCTCACAGGCCTCCGCATCCAGGGTACTCCAACAGTTCCTGGATGTCATGCTAAGACATGCCAGTGAGACATTTATTTCCCCAGCACCCCTGAGGAGAGGACCAGCAATTTGCATCTCTTCCACCATGCAGCACACTACCCAGAGGTACTGGGTGCCATAGAGTGCACTCATGTCCACATCAAAGTACCACCTGGTGAAGAGGGCAGAGTCTATGTCAACCACAAGGGGTATCACTCCATCATCTGCCAGGTTGTGTGCAATGCCCAGGGCATTGTCATCAGTGTGTATGGTGGCAATGCTGGCAGTTATCATGACTCCCACATCTGGCATGCATCGCAGTTGTACCAGGCATTTGCCAGGGGGGGCATCCCATATGGCCATCTAATAGGGGATGCTGGCTACACACTGGAACCGTGGATGATGACACTCATCAGAAATGTGCATGCACACACACACAGACACACACACACACACACACACACACACACACACACACACACACTCACACACACACACACATACACACACACACACACACACACACACATATACACACGCACACGCACACACGCACACACACACACACACACGCACACGCACACACGCACACGCACACACGCACACACACACGCACACACGCACACACACACACACACACACACACACACACACACACACACACACACACACACACACACACACACACACACACACACACACACACACACACACACACACACACTGAAGAATGCCATAATGAAGTACATGCACAAACTAGGAACATCATAGGGAGTGTGTTTGGGCTGGTTAAGTCACAGTTCCACTGCCTTCACATATCTGGTACAGCCCTGCAGTACTCTCCAGCCACATGTGCACACATGTTCATAGTATCTGCCATGCTACACAATATGATCCTGCGGAAACAGTAGCAGCATGAACATCACAGGGAAGGGGAACAAAGCCCCCTACCATTGCCAAGGTCCCCACAGGCACAACAGGACTCAGAGGAGGACCCCCCTGAGCCTGTCCCTGTAGGCAGACATAGGCATGCCCAGTATGCCTTGGCCTTGGCAAAGAGGCAATGCATAGCACATTCAGTGACATGCTAGGGACCCAGGGATGAACACCTTTCTCTGACTCACACACTACACAATAAAAAGGATGCCACATGTATCACACTTCCTGTACCTTACCATGTATAGGTTATGTACTCATGCATCTGACAAAGTCAACTCTGTAGCACTGTCCTCACAACTGCCACAGGCACAAGGTAAGTCACTCTTCTTAACAACAAATGAATGGAGTAGTACATTGTGGTAGCATATCTATGGTATTGCTGTATGCAAGGGAATGGGGTGGGCTACCAGGATAGCAGCTGACAATTGACAGCTATGTGGGACAACAGGAAATGTCCTCCAAATACTGGCTTCCCCAGAATATGCAGTAGTCCCCTAGGTGGCAAAACTCACTGCAGTATATGTGGGGGATTAACAAACTGTGGGGTCATAGGTCACATGCATGGATGTCAATATTGGAGTATTATACACACCTTTCAGCCTCTCCCAGCAAGTAAGCTGTACAAAGCCATAAATAAATGTGTGGCAAAGGCCCACAAGTTGGGACAATGATGAAATATTCCTTTCACAAACTTACACAGTGATATCACAGCAGGTCTTGCAGTTGCATTAAGTCTCTTAAAGGTCCGAAGTCTGAAACTCAGATGTCTATTACTTTCTAACCTTCAGTCTTTAGTGATATGCCAGTATTTTCCAGGACAAGCACAATACTATGCTAAATGCTCAACAATGCTTTGGTACAATTGAAAAATGGCTATCAGAGAGGAATCTCACCCTAAATCCTAAAAAAAACTAAGTTATTACTATTCTTTCCCACCTCAGTTCCTTCTCCAGTGCAAAACTCCCCACTAGCTAATAATAGCACCTTCTTCGTTCAATCTAATAATGGCACCATAATTAAACCTGACACTAACACTAAACTACTAGGGGTCACTATTGACAATAAACTTAAATTTAACTTACACATCAGTCAAACCATAAAGACTGTAAATAAGAAACTCGGATCACTGTATAGAATTAAGAACTTCCTCACCCCCATTGCCAAACTAACCATAGCATGTACCCATCTTCTCTCCACACTATTGTATGCTTCCCCTGTTTTCTCTTTCCTCAACATAGGGGACATTAATAAACTTTCAGTGACTTACAATCACATTGCTAGACTCATTACAGGTGCCCCTTATAGAACACATCACTGCCTTAACCTAAAGAAACTTGACTGGTTAGAACTACCAAATATTCTCAAACATAACCAACTCTCTGAAGCATATAAAATCATCAAGGAACCTGAAAAAACTCCCTCACTAAACATTCCACTGACCCCCTATTTCAACCTATGTAGTCTTCGCTCCTCTAACAGATTACTGGTCCAAACCATCAAATCCAACAATATGGGAGGGGATGCTCTCTATGCTAATTCCATAGGCAAGGTTTGGAACTCCCTACCTAACAACCTAAGTCTCTCCAATTCACTTTTTCAATTCAAGAAAAATCTTACCCAATACTTTAAGGCACATTGGATATGCCCCTGCGTAAACCCAGGCTAGGTTCCTGTCAACTTTAACACATCCTACACTACTTGAACAAATTGGATATCTTCTCAATTTCTTACTCTAACCGACTACTATTCCTACCCCTCTGTAATAAAGTAAGCAGTTTCTTCATCATCCCTCAGAACTCTAGAAAAACAATGAACTGGAAACTCTACATAGTACTTTAAAGTCCCTTGAACTGCACTAGTTTTTCACTAGTTTTTTCTCTTCAGAATTGTATTTTAACTGTAATTCTGCTATCATCAGTTTTTACATGAATGTATACAACATGTTAACTACCATATTTTTTTCCATCTATGTAATGTGTAAACTTATATGTATTTTATTGCAATGTGGAGCTTTTCTCCCCGGGTCTCCGCTGAAAATGGACATGTATCCAGTCGGACCATCCCGGTCAACAAATGTAAAATAAATAAAATAAATAAATAATAAATAAATGGAAGCAAAATGTAAAGCAAACATCTGGACAGTCTGTGCAAATCTGTACAGTTAAGTGGTATGCTCCCCTCTCCCAACACACCCAGGTTCCCATAGAAATGCAGTAACATTTATGTTTGTAGGGTATTAGCAGCAAAGCACACACTCACAAGGCTGTCCCAATCAACTTGATATCTTGTTGTATATCCACAATATGCAGGGGTCAATGAGCTATGTATATGCATGGTTAATACTGTCAGGAAGTAGGCAGCACTTACTGTTGGCTGTTGTGGCTTAGTGGTCAAAGTACAGTACTGTGGTTGACAGGGTCCATGTTTCAAGACTTTCTGTGCCAAGTATTTTTCATGTCATCTATACCTACAGTAAGAGTTGTACACACTGTCTAGAAGTCAATATCTGTTACTGCTGGAAAGCTGGACAATTCAGGGACAGGGGGCCACCCATAGGGACAGTACACAGCTTGGAGTTACCTACACAGTGTCTAGTAAGACAGCAGGAGCTTGAAAGTCAGTTTACTGCTAGGTTATAAATGGCTGTCATCTTACAGTGTCAGTACTGACAGCAAGTCACTGGGCACCATCCATACACCTGGAATGACAGGGTGTCACAGAAGGACAACAAGTATGCCTTGTATACCTGTTCTGCTTGTCATAACATTGCATTTGCCTGCCAAACTATTTGCAAAACAATAAAGGTTGATGCAAAAACATCAGTGACAGACAGTGTAAAAGCAGACATCATACCCCAAAGAAAAAGCAAGCTAATAACAAACCGATCTCCCAACTGTCTATGTTTGGCAAAGCAATATTAACATCCTGTCTCCATGTGTGGGCCTGTGTCTGACTGTCACATATGGGCCTGTCCAGATGTCAGTCTGTGACAGTTTGACAGCTATGGCCAACATGTAGCCTTATAATAACATTGCAACACAAACTGTCTGAGGACCACAGCAGATATAGGGGAACAATGATGGATAACCCGCTAAACAGGTACACTCAGAGGTGTGAAGTCCATAACCCTGTGTGTGATGTTATGACTTCTACCCCACTCACACCAGAAATACAAATACATAACAGCAGCAACTGTCAAAAAACACTGTGACTGGACTACAGAAGGACAAAGAGACACATATAAGGGGAAGGGGAACCTCTGGCCAGACAAATGGAGAATGTGCACACCCGAACAAATTGTGAAATAACACAGGTTCCCTGCAGTGTATGGAGTCAGTAAACATCACCCACAACTACACAACACACACCCCCACATATGTGGACGTTCTCAACAAAAACAAACCCAAACAAAGGACACCTCAGAGACAAAAACACATGAAAAGTCCACAAACCTCCACACCACATACCATGCATAGTCCACACACCAGTATCTCGCAACCACTAAGGCCCAACCATAAACCCAACATAATACTCATAGGAGACTCCATTGTGAGAAACACACATGTGCCTCTCACCAGGCTAGATATGGAGAACGTCACTGTTACTTGTTTGTCAGGTGCCACAATCCACCATATCACACATATACTCTAGTCTCTCCACAACAGATACTGTTATGGCTCTGTTCTAGTCCATGGCGGTGTGAACAATGTCAGAAGTACCTCCCTGAACTATAGGAAGACAGACATGATTAAGCTTGCTGAGTATGTGTCTCATGCAGGTATGTCCCCAGGCTTAAGCAGCATTCTACCGTCACCCAGGATAATTCCTCAATACAAACAGAAAATGACTGACATTAACAATTGGTTTACTTTCTGGTGTCATTCCAGGGGAATCCAGTGCCTTACAGCCTGGGAATATATGATTACTAGACAATGCTGCTTTGCTAGAGATGGCCTGCATCTGTCTCACTTGAGATTTAGGCTTTTGGCAAAGGCCCTTGCCTTCCCCATAGTGCCTTTTTTAGGGAAAGTCATGAGGTTGACACTACCATCATAAAACTCTCAACAAAACACAAATTAAAGGTCATGCCGCTAAATGCTAGGAGTCTAAACATGGAACTGCACTCATTGCAAGGATTCTTAAACCTGGAAGATGTTGGTATCTGTGCAGTCACAGAAACCTGGGTCAAAGCTGCAAAGAGAAACTCATCCATACCTGATCACTCATCCTATCACAATGCCAGACTCCAAAATCTGGCCAGCAAAGCCAAAGGAGGTGGAGTATAAATATATATTAAACAGACACACACCTCCATGTTAGTCAAACAGTCTGACACACACAAGACACTCCAGGTGCAGTTAACCATTGACAAGACCTCTATTCAAATTATAGGTAGTTACAGGCCCACATATTTGACTCAGGATGCCCACTCCACCTATCTGGACCTCTACAAATCTATCAAGATTCAACCCCTTACCCTGATCCTTGCTGACTTTAATTACCCAACCATAGATTGGAAAAACTACTTATGCTAGAAAAGAAATGCACAGAGATTCCCCCATTTTATCAATGCAAATGCCTTGGGACAGCTACTTGATATCCCTACAAGATGTGATACATATCTTGGACTTGGTATCATCCTCCTTGGCAAGATCCGACAAAAAAGGGATCACTTTCAATATCACCATCTCCCCTGACCCCCCTCTAGCTATGGTAAAAAGAAAAATTCTTCCAAGCTGATTACAACCACCTGAGAGATGGTATAAACAGCTACCCAGCCCCCTTCCCCACCATAGGAACAGGCACCAACATCCAAATGTACACTGATGTACTATACAAGCATATATAAATGCATGGAATCAGGAATACCTGACAAGACATCATCCTCTGCAAGGAAGAGTAAACTTGTCTGGTGGACAACTGCAATAAACAAAAAGTATCTAACAAAAGAAAACAATTGCTTTCCAGGACCAAAAAGGAGCAGGTGCCCAACTGGAAGCAATCTTACCTTAGCCTGAACAAGCAAATAAGAGCATCAGTGAAATCCTCTAAAGGTAAATTTGAGTCCAAATTGCCCACATCTACTAGAGACTGTTATAAGACCTTCTTCACGTATATATCTGCAGCCTCAAAGGAAGCTCCCAGATCCATTCAGATCTGGTGGTCATAGACACCACATACACAAATGCTGTAGATATAGGCAATCTAGTGGCTGACAGATTCAGCGTAAACCTCTTCCCTCTGTCCCCTCATCAGTAAATCAGGACATCCCCAGTACCTGCCCCCTAACTCTTATCTCTATGGAAGAGGTCATCACTGCCCTCTCAAAGGCAAAAAAGACAGCCTCCATGGGACCCAACAACATCCCAGGCTGCATCCTACATGAACTCAGGCATGAACTTGCAGCAACATTAGCCAACCTAGTCAACCAAAGCCTGAGTACTGGGCTTGTCCCTGCTCAAAGGAGGAATGTCCACCAATCCAGGAAATTATAGACCCATCAGCCTAACTAGCCTATCTGCAAGGCCATGCATTGGATTATCATGGACTTCATTAACAGGGACATTGGCAAGCTCCAAATACTTAACCCTGCACAGTTTGGCTTTGTCAAGGGGAGGTATGTCTGTTAAATCTGGTCGACTTCTGTGAGACAGCCACCAAAGCAATAGATGAAGGAAAGACGGTGCACACCACCGACCTTGGCTTGGCCAAAGCCTTTGACACTATTTCCTACTTAGCCATAGTAGATAGACTCTGTCAACTAGGCATCAATCCATATGTTAGCAGATGGGGAGCAAACTTGCTCACTGATAGAACCCACCTAATCATAATAAGGGGAGCCAACTCAAGCACTAGACCCGTAATGAGTGGCGTACCTCAGGGATAGGTTTTGAGGCCTCTGTTATATGGGATATACTTCTCTGAGGTGCAGGCCAAAACCAGTGGCCTATGGCTGACCAAGTTTACAGATGACTACAAGCTGGGCACAGTCATCAATTCCCCATGTGATGTGGACATCCTCAAAGAGGGTCTCACCCAAACAAATGACTGGTGCCAGAAACATAGCCTCAAACTGAATACCAGAAAATGCATCATTATCCCCCTTGGGGAGAGTGACATCCCCACATATTATCACATTAACAGCAATGTCCTACGTACACAATCAATAGTCAGGGATTTGGCCACCTAGGTTGATAGCAACATGACTTCTGCCCACTATGTTGCTTCCATTGAACGGAAAGCTTTCTATATGGCCCACCTCATAAGTAAGGGTATCTCATCCAGGGCCAAAGAGGTCATAAGATCCATGTATTCTACCCTTATAAGTCCAATTATTGAGTACAATGACTCCTTCGGCATGTACCTCACAAAGCACATGCAGCAGCTGGAGAGACCACAGAAGTTCCTCACCTGGAGAATCCAGGGCCTCAAACACCTACCCTACACAGATAGGCTAACAGCACTGTCCCTCTACTCAGTTTCATACAGACTCCTCAGAGATGACCTCTGTCTGGCATACAAAGTAATCCAGACCCTGCCTTGATGGGACTGCTGCATATGTGGAAGTCAAGCTCCATTCGAGCAACCTGTAAGCGCAGCATCAACCTGATCTGTGATATCAATAGGACTTGTTGGCATGGCAGATATGTATCCCACAGACCCCCCCATCTGTGGAATATTCTCCCTGTCCACATCAAGCAGAGTAGCTCAATAGCCCTTTTGAAGTGCATCCTTGATAACTGAATGGGAAACAGAAAATACACTCCTGGGATTCCACCTGTGTCCCCGCTGGACAGATGCTCTGGGTGCTGACATGTCTAAACATGGGCTACTGGGCTACACTCTTGTCTGCTAGGGTTATAAGGGCTTCAGGGCCAATAGCCTAGTGATCTCCTATGAACCTATAAACAAATGTCTGTCAGTGGTTTACCACATTACTCTGCCACTGACATACAAGGAAATCACAATGCTATGTAGAATATGTCACACATATTATGGAAAACTCTTCTCAGTCCAATGCACTCTGTATCCACACCAGGATATGATTTTTCAGTTAATAAGGATACCACACAAAAAGGAGATCCCCGGCCAGTATATCACTGATGTGCTGAATTGTTTACAAAGCTTCATCAACCAATTGGCTGTAGCCATACTTCTCAGCTAACCAGATTTTTGCAGAATGTCCAAATTTTTGGCTCATATTTTTGGTCTGTTCTTCATAAAATTTGTATTTTTCTGGTAAATCACTGGGATGGTCTGAGGATTTATATCAGTAAATAATGATATACATTTCAGTTTCAGACCTCATATCCTTCAGAAAATGTATGCTAAAACAAGTCCTGTTACTCTAGCAACTTTCTAAGTTTATAAGAGCAATATTTAAAATATGTCCCCATTTTTGGGCCATCGTCCTCTCATTTTGACTGACTTTTTTTCAGATTTCTTGCACTAATAGGTTGAGAGGTATGGCTGTAGCACACAAAACCCTGGACTGGAGTACAGCTGTCTCTAGAATGTACTCCCAATCTTACTATAGAAGGTCATGCTGGGCATGCTCCTGCACCTAGAGAATTAGAGCCCATGTCTAAACCCTCATCGGACTATACAACTGTATTGTGCATATATGTCTTTGCATACAGACAGCTATGTACACCTTAACAGTCACTCCTCACCCCCATCATACAGGATTACCCTCAGCTCTCTGTAGTGTTGAGTGTGATACACATACATATATATTGGCAACATATACACATATATCAATCATACACAAGCAGTGATGGGGAGAAAGACAGAGAGTGACAGAGAGAAAGAGAGAGAGAGAGAGAGAGAGTCATAGAGAGAGAGAGAGACATTCTGAAAGTCATAGAGTGATGTCCTGCTGCAGACAATTGCACACCAGTTGTAACCAGTGGCATGTGAGAGTATGAAGGTGAGCTCCATTGTGCAATAGTAGTGAGGTAGGGGTTGCAATATGACTCACCTGCCTTTGTGTGTGTGTGTGTGTGTGTGTGTGTGTGTGTGTGTGTGTGTGTGTGTGTGTGTGTGTGTATGTGTGTGCGTATGTTTGCGTATGTGTGTGTTTGTAGATTAAAGTATTTTGGGGCCTTTCTCACCCAGTACACTTCCCATTGCATACTTTACAAGGCCTGCTGATGCCATTCACCTTAGAAGTACCTTTGGACACTCTTGAGCCTTATAAGCTCTGTGGTGCATGTGATAACTACGTAGCACTGTAGTACAAATAACTAGATAGGAATTGTGTGTGTTTGTAGGTTAAAGTATTTTGAGGCCTTTTCCACCCAGTACACTTCAGATTGCAGTACTTTACAAGGCCTGCTGATGTTATTAACCTTAGAAGTAACTTTGGACACTCTTTAGCCCTATAAACTCCATGGTGTGTGTGGTAACTATGCAGCACTATTGTTCAAATAACTCGATAGGTAGAGGTCCTAATATCAGCACTGGCAACCATGTGAGTGTGTGTGAGAAACATATCCCCTGTGTGTGTGTTGGTTATACCATTTTGAGGCCTGGTACACCCAGTACACTTCCCATTGCCCTACTTTACAAAGCCTGCTGATGTCATTCACCTTAGAAGTACCTTTGGACATTTTTTAGCCCTATAAGCTCTGTGGCATGTGCAGTAACTACACTGTAGTGCATGCAACTAGATAGGTAGGTTCTAATTTCAATACTGGCAAGTGTGATATTGTGTGTGTGTGTGTGTGTGTGTGTGTGTGTGTGTGTGTGTGTGTGTGAAAACCATATCCCCGTGTGTTGGTTATACCATTTTAAGGCCTGTTCCACCCTGGTGTCCCTTACTTTACAGGGCTTGTTCATGTCATCAACCTTAGATCCACTGTTGGACACTTTTTAAATATATAAGCTCAGTGGTGCATGCAATAGGTGGGCAGCACTATAGTACATATAAGTAGGTAACTAAGGATTTGAATCTCAATACAGCCAACTATACTATTGTATATGTGTGTTTGTGTATGAAGCATAACCCCTGTGGCTGTTGTGTGTGTTGGTTATATACTTTTAAGGTATGTTGACCCCCTCCCCATGGCATTACTTTAAAGAGCCTGTTGATGTCATTCACTTTACATGCACCATGTTAAACTCTACAGGCCATACCAGTCATCTGTACAGAAGTATGCAGAATATCAAGATGTGTACAACATATATGTGGTCTGTGCCTCCTAATAATGGGGTTTTATGCCAAATCATTGGCAAATACATGACAGTTGCCATAGTTACAGACATGTCAGCTTCAGATGTTATACCCGTCTTATATGTCATGCTGATGCAGTCTGTTACCCTATCACTTTTCCAGGTTTGTAAGAGCAATATGTGAGTACAATCAGTTTTATGGGTGGTTTATCCCACCACCCAGGAAGGCATTCCCAAGATTAATTGGTGTAAGAGGTTGTGAGTTATGAACAGAATACAAAACCAGTGAACTTCCTTCCAAGGAGCAAAATACTTTTATGGTTCTGCAAGGAATTCAATACTACCTGTCACACCATTGGGGTAACACCAAAACTGTAACCCTTTAGGAACTTGAGATAACTCTACTTTTTAAGCAGATAATTGTTGTCCAACTACAGTCTATTGCATTCAACCAGGGTGTGAAGGCTGCCAGCCTAACCAGATAGAATTGTGCAGATAATTCTATTATTTGTAACTTGAATGTGGAACTACAGACTTGTTTTTTTAAGTGAAAGAATATGCTGTTAAATGTGAACTTAAAACAATGTAACAGCATTGCCCTCTGCTGTAAAGAAAGCTAAAACAAGTATTTCTTGTTTGTCCTTTGCAGTTCAAATTACTTCATGACTGCCTTTGATGTTTACAGTTCAGCTCTGACTGGGCTAGATGAAGGCATCCTGCCTATTGTTTTAACTTAAGGGACAATTACTAGAGTTTACATGTGGAAGGTCTTTTATTGATGTAGTTTCCTGCAGCTGCAAGATAACAAAAGAATGTAGTATCTGTCAGCCTGGGAACACCAGGAAAGTGTAAAAAAATATGCAATGGGAATCAGGACTGAATATAGCAATTAAAACAGAAAGAATCAGAAGGCATTAAGCATTTTTGTCTTGATTATCCAACTCACAGCACTGTCTTGCTCTTATGTAAGTCATCTTAGATTTCTATTTTCTTTTAGAACTAGATAGGAACTAGAAATATTAGACTAAGTGTTTTTCTGTGATGTCAGAACTGTAGTACTGATTTATTTTAAGTATTTCTCTGTGATCTCTGAACTCTTGACTAACTCTGTGTAGTAGAAAGTATTTTTGTGGTTTTAATTATTTATTATTAAATATTTTAAAACCTTTTAACTGTGGGTGGTTTGTGTAGAGATAAATTAAGCTCTTATGAGTACCTGCATACCCTTGGTAAAACTGTACAAAGCCACTCTAATAGCTTTAGCCCAGGGTTATACTACCAATTGGATAATAATATTGCACAGTAATAATTGGACACCCTTTTAAGGGCCTTTGAGTAGCTAATAAATATTAGCTGGGATGTGGCAAGTGCTACTACTGTATAGTCTGGGTAAAAGGGGCATAGCTGGAGAACTTGTGCCAGCCTTCCCCTGGAGTGTCTGTGTGGTTGTATAAACTTATCTCAAAGTGTGTGTGTGTCAGCTACTTGGGCAGGGACATGAAGCACTTGTTGGACAGAGAGGGTGCTAGAGGTTTTAGCTCGCCCACTAGGCTGAGATCTGGACCCTATAGCTGTGCCAGTGGGGAGTCTTACTGGGGACCTGGAGAGCAAGGGAGCGACCAACCCTGGACTGACTGTGATCTCTGTGTGCTCTTAAGGGAAATTGCACTTTACTGTGTGTATTGGTTATCCTTTCCTCATATATGAGATGCCCTCTCTGGTGTTACTGGTGAGGATTGAGGCTCCTTGATTGCTGGACCAAGGCACTGGCATCACATATTAATTGGTGGCAGTGGTTGGGATGTCCACATTACATATTAATTGTTTGGCAGAGGTGAGATATCCACATCACATATTAATTAGTTGACAAATAGTAATTGGCTTGTAGTGGTGTTGGTAGAGTGAATCCTGTAGCTTGTGTACAGTGAGCTTTGAAGGTGTTTTTGTACTCTAAAACCGTCATGCAGTGAATACTCAGAGTTCAGATCACAATTGTTTTATTTCTTTTGTTAGCTTAGTTAGTCAGGGTGAGCAGGCAGCATGTCAGCAAAGGAGTATGGAAAGATGACAAGGAGCCAGCTGGTGGAGATGTCCCAGGCTAGGGGACTGGTACATGGAAACCTGACTAAGGCACACCTGTTTGCAGCCTTGGTTACAGCTGCATCAGAAAAGAGCAACCAGGAGGACAATCAGACTGGCAGTGGAAATATAATACCCTCGGGGAATGGACAGCTCAACCTTTCAGCAATGGACTTAAAAATCCAGCTGGAGCTAAAGAGACTTGAGTTGGAGGCCAAGCATGTGGAATTAGAAGCAGCTGAGAGACTGAAACATCTAGAAGGTGAAGAGAATGAGAAACTGCTATGCCTAGAACCTGAAGAAAAAGAGAGGCAGAGGCAGAATGAGAAGGAGATGCTGACTCTTCACCAAATTCATGGAGGTAATGGGGAATGGAGTAACTGGACCCCAGAAGCACAAAATGTCAATAAATTTCTTCTGCAATTTAAAGAGGGGGATAATTTTGATAGTTTCATTCATATGTTTGAGAGGGTATGTAAACAGTATGAAGTTGACCAAGGGCTCTAGGTACAGTTCCTGACCCTCTTACTCCATGGTAAAACTGTAACTGTTCTGTCAAAAATGTCTGACATTGCTTGTTTTGATTATACTGCTGTAAAAGAATGTCTGTTAGAATTGTTTAAGCCAACACCTGAAACGTGTAGGAAAAAGTTTTGTGGGTATATACGTAAGGCAGATGAAAGTGTGTGTGACTATGTTGCTGAATTGAGCACTTATTTCCATAGGTGGGTGAGTGAATGTCAGGTCACCACTTTTGAAGGGCTGGCAGACCTTTTGGTGAGGGAACAAGCCCTTAGCACTTTGTCTGAGGACACAAGGATCTGGTTAGCTGATAGACAATGTGCTACTTCAGATGAATTGGGGAAGAAGGGAGACCTATACCTGGCAAGCAGGGCAGCCCTACACAGGAAGCGGACCCCCAGTGCTGCTCACGGGTCTAAAGGAACCCATGGTGGGCAGCACAGACTACCACAACAAAATCTGTCAGTAGCAGGGTAAGCCAATAGTCCAGGAACACATCCAGGAGCTAAGGTTAAATGTTTTGAATGCAACCAGTGGGGACATGTGGCATAAAAGTGTCCACAGAGGCAAGGTGGGGAACAAAAGGTGAGGGAGCTAGTAAGTGGGAAAGACAAAATGCCAATAGTAGGTTGTCTTGAGACAACAGGGGCACTAAACTACCATTCTGCAGATGTCCTGATGAGGAAGGATTTGGATGAAGCAGTAGCATGTGCTTATGCAGCTACACGCAGTAAAGCTAGGAGACAAGCATGTGGGTCTGGTAGCCTGGGGGAGACCCAGACAGACTGCATACTTATAGCCAGGACTGGTGAGGTGGTTACTTCAGGGAGTAAGCTATGCTGTAGCAGTAAGACTGAAGGTGAGCCACAGCTGCTTGTGGGTACTAATGTTCCCTTAGACACAGTGACTGCAAAGGTAGCAGTGAGTAGTAGTACCCAGGCTGACAGTGAGACACCATGGTCAGAGGATGCCAGACGTCTTGTGGAAGAGGAGCTGGGAAGGGTTACAAGGGGAGAGTTGAGACAGGCTTAGCTCTCAAACCCTACATTGCAAGGCCTGAGACAGGTAGCTAGGGAGGCACCTGATTCTCAAGGAAAGGGGGAATCTGTATACTGGGACAAAGGGTTACTATACAGGGAGTGGACCCCTGAGGGAGGACTAGAAGGTGAGAGCATACAGCAATTGGTAGTTCCTAGAGCCTACAATCTGGTGCTTATAGCCATAGCCCATGTTATTCCCTTTGCAGGTCATATGGGCATAAAATGTACAAAGAGGCCTGGAATTTCCAGAGATGTAACAGGGTACTGCAGGACCTGTGAGCAGTGCCAAAAGGTAGGCAAGGCAGGAGACAAGGTGAGAGCTCCTTTGATGCCTTTGCCTGTAATTAAGGAGCCATTTCAGAGGGTAGCTATGAACATTGTGTGTCCTCTGAGTACCCCATGTTCCACAGGGAAAAGGTATATCCTAGTGGTAGTGGATTATGCTACCTGATACCCTGAGGCAGTGGCTTTGTCCTCCATTGAGGCAGAGAAGATGTCAAATGCTTTGTTAGAGATATTCAGCAGGGTAGGTTTCCCAAAAGAAATACGGACTGACAGAGGTGCCAATTTCATGTCAGACCTGCTGGCTTGTCTGTGGAAGTCCTGTGGGGTGAAGCACATGAAAACCACCCCTACCATCCCCAGACTAATGTTCTTATTGAGAGGTTATACTCTACAATTAAGTCCATGCTACGGGCATTTGTGGGACAAATATTTTCCCCATCTGTTGTTTGCTTATAGAGAAGTTCCCCAGGAATCCACAGGTTTTTCACCCTTTGAGTTGCTGTATGAGTATAGGGTGAGGGGGCCTCTAGATTTAATTTGAGATGAGTGGGAAGGTGAGTGCAAGTCTCACAAGGAGTCTGTTGTGGCATTCATCCTAAACCTCAGGACAAGGCTCTGGAACTCATGGATTTGGCCCAGGAGAACCTGGCAGAAGCCCAACAACAAAAAAGGTGTGGTATGACAGGAATGCTTGAGCTAGAGAGTATGCTGTGGGGCAGCAGGTAATGGTTCTCATTCCTGTCAGACACAACAAGCTGCAAGCAGCTTGGGAGGGTCCCTACAAGGTGGTAAGAAAGGTAAATGATGTTAACTACATGGTGGAACTGCTAGGCAGATGGCAGGGGCACAGGTTGTACCATGTTAACATGATGAAACCTTACCATGATAGGGAGGGCCTTGTGATGAGCATTTGCAGTAGACTGCAGGAGGAGTCTGAGGGAGATCTGGGGACTGATCTCCTCAGTGAGGCCCTGGCTGAGACCTCAGTGGAAGAGGTAGCAATATCCCAGCAGCTATCTCCTATTCAAATTCGAGAAATCTGACCAGTGCTGCAGGAATTTGGGGACATGTTCACTGGGAAACCAGGGTGCAACCACCTGGTGCAGCACCAGGTGAATACAGGATCCCAAAGGCCTATTAGGCAGACCCCTTATAGAGTGGCTGAGAGAGTCAAACTCTGAGGGAGGAGGTACATGAGATGTTGGAACTAGGGGTGATTCAAGAGTCCAACAGTCCGTGGGCCTCCCCAGTGGTGCTAGTGCCAAAGAAGGGTGGCAGCAGCAGGTTCTGTGTGGACTACAGGAAATTAAATAGTCACACAGAGACAGATGATTACCCCATGCCTAGGACAGATAAGGCCCTAGAGTAGCTGGGTGAGGCTAAGTAACTTACAACCATTGATCTTACCAAGGGTTTCTGCCAGGTGCCCTTGACTCCCAGTGTTAGACAGAAGTCAGCTTTTTTGACTTCTTTTGGCTTGTATATGTACGCCAAGATGTCCTTGTTCTTTGGGATGAAGAATGCCCCGGTGACTTTCCAGAAGCTGGTGGATCATATCCTAGCAGGAGCAGGAGGGTTTGCCCTTGCTTACCTGGATGATATTGCCATCTACAGCCAATCCTGGTCAGAGCACCTTCAGCATGTCAGGGAGGTGCTGGGAAGACTACAGAGGGCAGGGTTGACCATTAAGCCAGCAAATGTTAGGTGGGTATGACAGAGGTCTCCTACCTAGGACATAGAGTGGAGAGTCGTAAGATAAGGCCAGAACCTGCCAAAGTGGAAGCTATTCAGGCATGGCCTGCACCTGTTACTAAAAAGCATGTGAGGTCATTTTTGGGACAGCAGGGTACTGCAGAAAGTTCGTCCCCAGTTATAGTACCATAGCTGCTCCCCTCACAGACCTGACAAGGAAGAACAGGCCAGATAAGGTAGTGTGGACCCCAGCATGTGAGCAGGTATTCCAGAAGCTTAAAGAAGCTTTGGGAGGACCCCCTGTGTTAGCCAGTTCAGATTACAGCAAATAATTTGTTGTGCAGGTGGATGCTTTGAACCATGGGGTGGGGGCTGCATTTATCCAGATTTCTTCAGAGGGAAAAGAACACTCAGTGGTTTATCTCAATTGTAGGCTCCAACTCAGGGAGGAATGCTATGCAGCTATAGAAAAGGAATGTCTAGCCATAGTGTGGGCACTACAGAAACTTCAGCCTTATCTATATGGAAGGAAATTCACTGTTATGACAGATCACAACCCCCAAACATGGTTACACAGAGCCAGCTAGCAAAATGTCAAGTTGCTAAGATGGAGCCTGGGGTTGCAAGCATATGATGTGTCAGTGCAGCACCACAGTCGGGTTAGCAATGCCAATGCAGATGGGCTCTCAAGACAGGGAATGGGGTGAGGTACACTCAGATAGACCTAACCCTCTCAAGTGGCATTTCTCAAGGGTCACTTGAAAAACTAGCTTGAGTTCCCCAGGGGAGAGAAATGTGAAGGCTGCTATCCTAGCCAGATAGAATTGTGCAAATAATTCTATCATTTGTAAATACGAATGTGGAACTACAGACTTATTTTCTTAAATGAAAGAATATGCTGTGAAATGTGAACTTAAAACAGTATAATAACGTTGCCCTCTGCTGTAAAGAAAGCTAAGACAAGCATTTTTGTTTGTCCTTAAGTTCAAATTATTTCATGACTGTTTTTGATGTTTGCAATTCTGCTCCTGCCGGGCTAGATGAAGGCATCCTACCTATTGTTTTAACTTAAGGAATAATTACTAGAGTTTACATGTGGAATGTCTTTTATTGATGTAGTTTTCTGCAGCTGCAAGATAACAAAAGAATGTAGTATCTGTCAGCCTGGGAACACCAGGAAAGTGTAAAAAATATGTAATGGGAATCAGGACTGAATATAGCAAGTTAAACAGAAAGAATCAGAAGGCATTAAGCATTTTTGTCTTGATCATCCAACTCATAGCACTGTCTTGCTCTTATGTAAATTATCTTAGATTTATGTTTTATTTTAGAAATAGCTAGGAACTAGAAAGATTAGACTAAATGTTTTTCTGTGATGTCAGAACTGTACTACTGGTTTATTTTAAGTATTTTGTGTGATCCCTGAACTATTGACTAGCTCTGTCTAGTAGAAAGTATTGTCTTTAGGTTTTAATTATATATTATTAAATATTTTAAAACCTTTTAACTGTGGCTGGTTGGTGTTGAGATAATATAAGCTTTTAAGAGTACTTGCATGCCCTTGGTAAACTGTACAAAACCACTCTAATAGCTTTAGCCCTGGGTTATACTACCAACTGGATAATAATATTGCACAGTAATAACTGGACACCTTTTAAGGGCCTTTGAGTAGCTGATAAATATTAGCTGGGAGGTGACAAGTGGTACTACCATATAGTCTGGATAAAAGGGTCACAGCAGGAGAACCTGTGTCAGCCTTCCTCAGGAGTGTCTGTGTGGTTGTATAAACTTATCTCAAAGTGTGTGTGTGTGTGTGTGTGTGTGTGTGTGTGTGTGTGTGTGTGTGTGTGTGTGTGTGTGTGTGTGTGTATGTGTGAGTCAGCTACTTGGGCAGGAACATGAAGCACTGGTTGGACAGAGAGGGTGCTAGATGTTTTAGCTTTCCCACTAGGCTGAGATCTGAACCCTATAGCTGTGGCAGTGGGGAGTCTTATTGGGGACCTGTAGAGCAAGGGAGTGACCATCCCCGGACTTACTGTGATATCTGTGTGCTCTTAAGTGAAATTGCACTTTACTGTGTGTATTTGTTATCCTTTCCTCATATATGAGACACCCTCTCTGGTGTTAATGGTGAGGACTGAGGCTCCTTGATTGCTGGGCCAGGGAACAGGCATCACACAGGGTTTTTCAAAAGTTCTTAACTGCTCAGTTAAACTGGTATTCGGTCTGTTGGTGGCAAAGTCAGAGCCATTGTCTATATTGAAGTTGAAAAATTTACCTTCCAGTCATACTGCTCTCCATTGAAACTATTAGTTACATTAGTTATTATACCCTCTCTGTTGGAAAGCTGGTTGAGGGGTAAACCCAACGAACCCAAAATAGAGTTATTTGTAACTGAACTGGTTACATTGATTTGCCATGACAGGTAGTTATCTGTTGACTCACTTGCAACAAAAGTGCAGAAAGATCCGCAGCAGTCCGGGAATTGTTTGTGCTTGAATCAGAAGGGAGGTGTTCACTGATGGTATTGTTAGATATATAGTTATCTCAAGTTCCTAAAGGGTTACAGTTTTGGCGTTACCCCAATTGTGTGGCAGGTATCAGTGAATTCCTTGCAGAACCATAAAAGTATTGTGCTCCTTGGAAGGAAGTTCACTGGTTTTGTATTCTGTTCCTGGTTTATGGACTGGTTGCTGTGGAGGTTGTGAGTTATGTCTCTAGCATATAATCTCCATGGCGCATGCAATATGTACATAGCACTATAGTATGTACAAGCAGATAGGTAGGGGTTCTAATCTGACAATTGCCATCTGTGTGAGTGTATATGTTTCTTTATGCATATCCCCTGTGACTGTCTTGCCTGTGTGTATGCACTAATTATAACATTTTGTGTGCCTGTTCCACCCTGTTAACTCACCCATTGCCAACCTAGTCATGGCCCCTACAGACATCATCCACCTTACAAGTGCAGTTACACATTTTATAACCCAAAGGCACAATGGTGCATACAATAGTCATGTCAGTCTGTATTGTACATATCTAGATAGGTAGATCATCTAATTGGAAAAGTGTCACCTCTGTGTGCATGTGTGTTTCAATGCGTGTCCCCATGCAGCAGTGTGTGTGTGTGTGTGTGTTTCAGATGGCTCTACGATGTTAAGGGACTGTGAACTCCCACAGGCAATCCTAACAGTTCTTGCAATTGTCACCCACTTAAATAGTAGTGGCAGGCACTGCAACACTATAGTAGCTCTGCGGTGCATGTGTTATGTATATAGGTGTATCGTTTGTAAAACTAGGCAGGTAGGGGATCTATTATCAGCAAGGGCAGGTCATGAGTGTGTGTGCGTGTGTGTGTGTGTGTGTGTGTGTGTGTGTGTGTGTGTGTGTGTGTGTGTGTGTGTGTGTGTGTGTATATATCCCCTTGCAACTAACTGTGTTACAGCCATCAGCATACCTCTAATCCCCTCAAAGAAAGACGTCTGGTTAAAGACATATGGAAAAGTATGGCAAAGACCAAACATTGAACACAACCATCACATATCATTGTGACATGCATGGAACATAGATACCAGAACAGGTCATGCATTTGAATGCACTTTACAAAGGGTATCTGTTGTTACATGACAATATCCGTCATTAATCTATAATGTTAGTCTGTCATGATTTTCCAGCAGTTTGACAGAAAACCACAATGTTATGACAGATGGAAAGAAAATATGTGTTAAACATCAGGACAATCTGCAGGCATATGCAGAGGTCACAGGTATGGCCACCATCTGTACCACCCTGCAGGTTGCCAACATAAGTGACCAGTGTGCCATACCTGATGTCAACTCCTCACTGTCCAGATCCGACCCCAAGCTAATCACCATAGATATCCACATCCCACCCGCACCCCCCCCATTAAAGAAACCACTGTAACACATTTCTCCAAAGCCAACTTCATGCTTCTCAAGAAAGAAGTGGTGAACTTCATGACTCCCATGCAGATGGACAATACAGCTATGACTGCTGAATCCTACACAAATGCACTCTTTAAGCACTTACACAAGTGCATGGATCATGCTATCCCTAACAGAACCAAGATGCTATCCTCCAAAAAAAGGAAGCCAATCTGGTGGTCCCCTGCCATAAAAAAACTCTAAAACAGAAGGAAGAAACTATTGCAAAAGAGAGTAAAATCCCATGAGTGGAGGAGCTCCCTGGTCAGCCTCAGTAAGAAGCTGAGATCCTTCATAAAATCCACCAAAGCTAGCTACGAAAACAAAATCACCACTGATTCTAAGGACAACCATAAAGCATTATATAGCTATGTCAAGAATCTCAATGGCAACACCCAGAACTGCACTGAGTTACAGCACAATGGCATGAAAATTACAGAACCAACTGAAAACTACTTTATATACTGTATTTTTTAATCTAATTTGCTAACCTTGGAGCTTTTCTCCCCAGGCCTCCACTGAAATCCAGTCGGACTATCCCGGTTAGCAAATGTAAAATAAAATAAATAAAAATAAAATAAAATAAATATTGCCAACATCCTGGCAGATAGGTTCAGTGCTAACTTTACCCCCTTCTCACCCCCTAAAGGGTCCATATCTATACCAGAAGAATGCAGAGTCCCAGTAATCACAACTATGCAGGTAAAAACTGCACTCTGTAAAGCCAAGAACACAGCATCCATGGGACGGATGACATCCCAGGCTGTGTTTTACATGAACTTCAGAGTGAACTGGCTCCCCACCTAAGCACCATGTACAGTCATAGTCTCACTTCATGCTTCATACCCACTGAATGGAGCACGGCAACAGTTATCTCACTCCACAGAGGGGGAGCCATCACGGACCCCAGGAACTATCGCCCTATTAGTCTGATGAGCCTGGTCTGCAAGGCCATGGAAAGTATCATCATGGAACTCATAGACAAAGACATTGGTAACCTCCAAACTCTGGTCCCCACCCAGTTCAGGTTTGTGAAAGGCAGGTCATGCCTCCTGAACCTGATCAACTTCTTTGAGGCAGTCGTCAAAGCTGTAGACGGGGGTAAGGTGGTTCTCACAGCCTATCTAGACCTCGCCAAGGTCTTCAACACCATTCCCCATTTTGTAATTATAGATAAACTCACTAAACTTGGTATAAATTCCTACATCACAAGATGGGTTACCAACTGGCCCACTGACAGAACCCACAGTGTAAAAGTTGGAGACTCCAAATCTGACTTCAAATCAGTGACAAGTGGATTACCACAGGGTTCAGTCCTGGGTCCTTTCCTGTTTGATATCTACTTCTCTGAAGTACAGGCTAGCACAGAAGGTCTCTGGCTAGTGAAGTTCGCAGATGACTGCAAATTAGGAGCTATAGTCAAGTCCCCAAATGATGTGGACATCCTACAGAAGGGTCTCACTGAGACAGATGCCTGGTGTCAGAGCCATGGTCTCAAGCTCAACGCCAAAAAGTGTGTTGTCATCTCCTTTGGTAAAAAATCTGTACCCATGAGCTAACACATAGGCAGATGTCTACTTAACATGGAATGTGTGATAAGAGACCTTGGGACTCAGGTGGACAGTAGTCTCTCCTTTGATAATCACATCGCCACAGTAGTCAGGAAATCCTTCTACATGGCACACCTTATCGCAAAAGGGTTCTTATCCAGGAAAAAAGAGGTCAGTGTTCCCCTATACTCGGCTCTCTTTAGACCCGTTATAGAGTACGATGCCCCTTTTGGAATGTACCTCACAAGACATCTGCAACAGCTGGAAAGGCCACAGAAGTACCTCACAAAGAGGATTGCTGGACTCAAACAGATGGCCTACGTTGACTGTCTCAAAAAACTCCTGCTTTACTCCATAGCATATTGTCTGCTCTGAGGTGATCTCTGTTAACATACAAAGCTATGTCAAACTCAGAGCTGTTGGACATGCTACACCTAAAGAAATCCCAATCCCTCTGAGCTACATGGTCTAGAGATCTAAACCTTATGACCATAATAAACAGAACATGCTGGAAGGATAAATTCCTGTCCCAGAGACTTCCCATACTCTGGAACAAACTACCCATCAATGTCAAGCAGAGTTCCTCATTAGCACTCTTCAAGAAAAATCTAGATGAGTGGATGGGAAATAGGAAATTCACCCCGGGATCACTTCTGTGGCTCTGCTCGACAGGGACACAGGAAAATAACTTTCTTGGGTGGCGTAAGCCAGGGAACATTGTTGGCTAGGCTTACTTAGGCCCTTGGGCTGATAGCCTAGTACCTACCTATGAACCTATCTATAGATCTATGTTTGGCAAGGTGTGACCTGTCCAAAATATAGAACACAAACTTGGAACCAGAACAAAAACCTTCCGAATGCTGCTGGTTAATGTAAAAATCCTTTAATGGATGAATGTCCAGGATACAAAACCACCATAAAAACACTGTTGTTACTGTTGAGCGCTTTATTACACCCTCTTAGGTGAACTTCTTCAGAACAATTAAAAACAATCCAAATGCACTTAAATACCTACACAACATGATTGTCAATTAAATAATTACATACTCGTATAAAAAATTAAGGGAACATACTTTTCCCTTTATATTACATAATGTTTCATCTTTAACAGACATAGAGCAACTATCATTTAAGCCAGGGTATACTGTTGCTCTCAATCTGATTTGCCATCAAGTTTCCCTAAGATTTAAATTATCATTTGTCACTTTACCCTGCATGTCTTCTTGTATAGAATCTAATACAAAGAATTTAAACCCATGTGTGTTATTCTTTTGAATATGTCTATATAGAGTATTGGTGGATGCCTCTAGCCTGATATCTCTCATATGATCGTAAATCCGATCCCTCAGTCTTCTAGAGTTCTTCCCTACATAAAAACCTGAGCATTATTGACATAATGCAACATATACCACATTCACTGAATTACAGTTGTAGTATAATCCAGTGGTATATGTGTAATTCTGAATTGTTACATGGTCATTCACAAAAAATGTGTGCACAGGACTTGCATGCACCACATTTAAATGTAGCAGTCATTTTGTTTTGATTAACCTGAATGGTATTAGTAGCCCTTTCTAATATTTGCTTAAAGGTGATATCTTTTTTATATATCACTTTAGGTACTGTTCCTAACTTTTCCATCATATTTGGTTCAGATAAAATCAACCACCAGTTTTTTTAAAAATAACATTAGCTATAGACCTAGCATCCAAACTATAGGTAGTAATTAATGCTCTGTTATATCCCTCTTGTTCATGTTCCCTTATGGCTTTCACCATCTCACCATGTGTAAGGATTGGTTGAATTAACCCCATTTGTCTTTTTCGGCTGATCTCACCTAAAATATCATGAACAAAACCTTCCGGATAACCTCTCATAATAAACATGCTTACTACTTTTCCACACTCATCAGTAAAATTCTTATCATTAGATATCATCCAGGCCAATAAGATAAAATGGCCGTTAACTACAGCTTTTTTCTGGTTTGTAGGGTGATTACTGGTGTAATATAAATATGTATTAGAAAACATAGGTTTTCTATGTATGTTTGACTCATATCTGCCATCCATATAATTTTTACTCCCTTCGACATCCAGAAACACAATTTTGTGCTGGTCAACATTATGGGAAAATTGCAAAAAAAGAACTGTATTATTCATATAATTCAAGAACTGGTTCAACTCATACATAGTACTATTCCACACAAGGAACAGGTCGTCCAAATATCTTACATACATACTGCATTTGGCAAAATAAGAACTTGTTTTGATGTAAATTTCTTCCCATTTGGCCATAATGTAGTTGGCAAACATGGGGGCACATGACACCCCCATGGCAACCCCAGTTCTTTGTCTGAAATACTGTCCTTCAAAATATAAAAAATAATTTTTGAGGACAATTTCCATAAGTGCACACATAGTGGTCACATCACACTTATGTGTAGACCTGCTTCTGTATAATTGCTCTTCAAACCATTCTATACCGGTTTCATGTGGAATAACAGAAAATAAGTCATGCCTCCTTATTAAACTCAAGGTTCCCTAATAACTTCAGAAATTGCCAGGAATCCTTACATATTTGTTCATCTTATCTACCCACACAATAATTTTTTATCTAAATATTTGGCTATGAAAAAAGTCTTAGATTTCTTTGCATCCACTATTGGGTGGAATGGAGGGTCATACAAGTCCTTGTGTGTTTTGGGAACTCCAAAGATACTGGAAATTACTGGATGATTATTGTGCATAAAATCAAAATCAGCCTGAGTTAATGACCCATCTAATACCATATCCATCAAATGGGCATCTATCTTACTAAAGGCTATTGCTATCTCATTTCTAGACACAATTTCATACACATCGGTCATTAGTAATTCATGCATTTTAGCTGTATAATCTATCCTTTTCATTACCACTAGACACCCCCCTTATTGGGCTTCATTACTCGTATATTCAGTCTTCTGTAAGTTCCTTTAATAATCTCTCCTCATTAGCAGACAAATTAGATGTATATCTTGATGTACCTATCGCAATACTTCTAATATGATTTTCACAACTTTTTTCAAACATTAATAAGGTAGAGTGAGTTGGTGGATTATACAAGCTAGGTCTATGTAAAATACCACCTACTGCTCCACCAGAAGCATTAGTAAACCACATTGCCAAATTAAGTCTTCTGACAAACATCTTTAAGTCAAATAGTGTATTAGTAATGTTAGCTTTTTGGGCTGGTACAAACGTTAGCCCCTTTGATAGTAATTCAGCATGTTCAACTGTCAATTCTGCATCAGAAAAGTTATATAAGAGGAAATCCACAGCTGTATTACTAACCACTGTCATACCTAAATAGTCCTGCTCCAAATCGGCTATTGGCAGTAATACTTCCCCTGTTGCTTCTTCGGTACTGCTCCCTGACCTCCATAATTGTTCAGGGAGTTCTCATACGGCCTTATTGTTTGGTTTTGTTGCTGATATCTGCATAGTCTCTACAACCTCCCCAGGCCTTCCTCGCCTAAAGGGCCTGCCTGCGTGCTGATGTTGCTGTTATTCACTTCATTGGGGCAAGCACCTTCTCCTACCATCCGATTGGTTGTATCCCCATTGTCATGAAAACCTTTGGGTTTGGGATATGCCCTACCCGTCTCGTAGTCAGCAATGTCTCTTTTTAATTTATTAATTTTCCACTGCAAAAGCTTGTTACAATGGCTATCCACTCTCCAAAAAATGTGCATATAGTTAGTTTCATAATGACCGAATATCAGGTTATCTTTTATTTGTTTATTTAGATTGTCCATTTGTGAGGACCATTGCTGCAAATCCTCATTATTGTAATGAATAATCAATCTAAGGATGTCCATTCCTGCTTTGTTGAATATGCCTTGCAAATCTTTTAGCATATTAAGATTGGCCACAGCGCCATTCGGATAGCGCAACAATCTAAGACCTTTGGGAACGCAATTACAATCGACATTTTTTTTGTAAATATGCATTCTCCAATTGTGTCTTTTTATATTTTATTAGCACTGTTTCAAATTCTTTCAATTTATCAGCCAAACAACTTTGTATTTTCACAGGTCTATTGACCTCTTCGTTGTTTAAGGTAAACATAAATGTATTGTTCTTCCACTGGGCATACTGTGTATCTAAATAGCAGTTTTGTTATTCAAACTGTTACTTGTACTCATTGTTGGTTGGGTTAAAGGCAAGCCCAGCATGCTTTGTGTTGTTCCACTACTGGGGTAGTTGGAATTACTTCCCCATCCATAGGAATTAGTAGGTACATGGTGTGCAGGTTGCATCATCTCGCCAGTAGTTGGTGGTAGATCCATTCCAGCCAGCTTCCAAGAGGAACAACAAGCAACAAATCCAAAATATAGAACACAAACTTGGAACCAGAACAAAAACCATCCGAATGCTGCTGGTTAAAGTAAAAATCCTTTAATGGATGAATATCCGGGATACAAAACCACCATAAAAATACTGTTGTTACTGTTGAGCGCTTTCGTACACCCTCTTAGGTGAACTTCTTCAGAACATTTAAAAACAATCCAAATGCACTTAAACACCTAAACAACATGATTGTCAATTAAATAATTACATACTCCTATAAAAATTTAAGGGAACATACTTTCCCCTTTATATTACATAATGTTTCATCTTTAACAAAGGTGCTATAGAGCAACTATCATTTAAGCCAGGGTATACTGTTGCTCTCAATCTGATTTGCCATCTAGTTTCCTTTAGATTTAAATTATCATTTCTCACTTTACCCTGACTGCCTTCTTGTATAGAATCTAATACAAAGAATTTGAACCCATGTGTGTTATTCCCACATTTTTATGTAGGGAAGACCTCTAGAAGACTGAGGTATCAGATTTACGATTATATGAGAGATATCAGGCTAGAGGCATCCACCAATGCCCTATATAGACATATTCAAAATAATAACACACATGGGTTGAAATTCTTTGTATTAGATTCTATACAAAAAAAAACATGCAGGGTAAAGTGACTAATGATAATTTAAATCTAAAGGAAACTAGATGGCAAATCAGATTGAGAGCAACAGTATACCCTGGCTTAAATGATAGTTGCTCTATAGTACCTTTGTTAAAGATGAAACATTATGTAATATAAAGGGAAAAGTATGTTCCCTCAAATTTTTGTACGAGTATGTAATTATTTAATTGACAATCATGTTGTGTAGGTATTTAAGTGCATTTGGATTGTTTTTAATTGTTCTGAAGAAGTTCACCTAAGAGGGTGTAATAAAGCGCTCAACAGTAACAACAGTGTTTTATGGTGGTTTTGTATCCTGGACATTCATCCATTAAACGATTTTTCTTTAACCAGCAGCATTCGGAAGGTTTTTGTTCTGGTTCCAAGGTGTGACCTGTGACAACTACTGAAACAATAAAGAGGTTCCAAGAGTGTAGGACAATAAACATTTCATACTATTATCTACTGATTGCATAGAGCAGTTATTGCACATCAGAAGCACCTTAATGTTATGACAAATAGCATAAGCTAAGGTAATGTCACACAAATAAGGTGTCATAGTAGAAAACCAAAGGAAGTCCTGTGTGTTGCACTTGCTGTGGGTATGGTATGTCCTGCCAGCTGTCACATACTACAAGACGTGCCCCATAGTCAAAATTTGATAAGGTGGAAACCACAATCTATGTTGCCTATGTGTGTGCAATATGTAGACATGTGAAGGTTCTGTGACTACCTTCTGCCCCCAATAACACACATCTATTTAGGCATAAATGCTAACTGCCATCACCCACATATGTAGGTACAGCCTAAGGCTGTGTCAACTGTAAGTATTGTGCAGTCTGTCATTGAGCCACAAACTGCTGTTACGACACTGCAATGGGCAATACAGTGGGTATGGTATGGTGTCAGGGTCCTGGCCTCAAGCTGAATGCAGACAACAGTGTCAGCATGCTATACGGCAAGGACATGTCCCCATTATTTCCAACATCAACACTAACCCGATAAACACACAGACTGCAATGACAGACCTGGTTTTCAGGATGGCAACAGTGATCCATGCAGGCAATAAGCAGTGGCAGTGGTCAGGAATTGCTTGTATGTGGTTCACCACATAGGAAAAGGGATCTTATCCATACAAAAGGTGGACATTACCTCTGAATAGTCCTCAGTCAGTACAACAATACATTAGCAGCATGGTCGGTCTGCTACGCACCTATGCAGACATCTGCAGAAACTGTAAAGGGTATGTTAACACCCACAAAGGCCAGCCATGGCCCTCAACACCTGTTCCATGCAGACAGCCTGTAATCAGTACTAGCCCCCTGGTTACCAGTCAGGGTTGTCCACAGGTGTCTGGCATGCCAAGATGGCAATGTTGTTCTCAGCCCTTCAATAGCTGCCCCATGTATGAGACTATCACTCTGTGCACATTACCAGCACAAGAGGCCTGACTCACATATGAGATAGCAGAAATATATGGTGGACAGTCAGGTTTGGTTACCAGAGAATTTCAGGACTACACTCCCCAAACATGTCAAACACAGTACCATACATACCCTCATCAACTGCATCAAGGTTGAGTGGATGGGAAAAAAAAAACATCTGTCCCTGAGGTTCAACCTGTGTCCAGCAATGACAGGGGAAGCAGGTGCTGATTGCTGATTCTGTTGGGGATGAAGTAATGGCTAGGCTTGTGAGGGCCCCAGGGCCAGTACTCTAGTAACCTCCTCTGTATCTATGAATCTGTGGTCCTACGGAACACCCAGGTGACATGTATAAAGGCTAGCTGGCTGTGTCAAGGGGAATGCACCCAAGGTTGCACTGTCTGCCTCCATTGTCCCTCACACACTGTCACAGGCATACACATCTAGGTAAACTTGTACATATATAGCCATACCTTGGCAATGAAAAGGTCACTGTGCTTTCCCTCTGACATACTCGGCTTTGCTAATGTCAGCAGCTACCCAGGCTGTACACACACAGACCCCTGGAACAGAAACAGGATAGGGTATGTGAGACAACAGTTAATCAGTAGTATTAACAGCAATAATGCATCATGGCAGAGAGGTACATACAGTTTGATGTGTACCCATGACAATTGCCAGCAGACAGCACCTTTCTCAGCATAACATTACTACACTACACACTGGCATTACCTGTACTATATTCACCCTGTGTATCAGACACATATTAGCGTGTCCCTGCAGCGATGGTATGGATAACAGGGATGTGGCACAGGTATCATCACATGCACAGGGTGTGGTTTGTAGTTGCCAAAGGCCTAGGCTGGGTCATACAGTTGACATTGTGTGTGTGTGTGTGTGTGTGTGTGTGTGTGTGTGTGTGTGTGTGTGTGTGTGTGTATCTAGAGGGGTGGTGTTCAAATGGGCCATGGAGAGGAGATGCGTGTGTCAGCTGGTGACCTGCATGTGATAGTGATGTGCGAGTGTGGGTAAGCACACAGTCAAGCCATGTGCTGCCCTACACGGTGGTATGTTGGACAGCCATGGACCATACATGGCAAGACATACAGTTCACCATCTTCAGCCATGGACATGGGAACTGGTTCTGCCAGGAGTGTCACTGGCACCATCAGGCCCAAGACAAGACCAGATGCGGTACTACTCCCTGATGGTGATTGCTGTCTGCTGGATCCGTGTCCCTCACAGGACCATTCACGACCACGTACCCATGTCCTGCTATGCTGTGGTGTGGATAGCACCTTCCCTTCAGTAGTGCTGGTGGTACTGCTACTATAGAAGTGTGAATGTGCATGGCCACACGGGCACTCAGCTGATGTTGTCGCTGACCTACATCCATGTGTCTGATGTCCTATTCCCACCACATGCTCAAGGACAGACATTGCATGGTTGAGCACTGACAATGTCTTACCCCACTGCCTATCCACAACATCAGCAAAATAATGTATGGCATCACCAATGCTGTGGAGGTCATCATGCATGGCAGGAAATGCTGCATCCATGACCCTGAGCATCCATCTAGTGTACCATTCACAGTGTGCCTGTGCCTCTATGATGGACCTAAATATGCATCGAGTGACACCTGCTGTGTCACCTCTGACAGGGGCTGGATGGGCAGCAGTCCTCCTTCAAACACCCCTGTCAGTCTGCCTGTGTGGGACCTCAACAGATCTCTGCCTATGGCTACTGTCAACAGTCCCAGATGCCATAGTTGCCACACTAGCCTGTTCAATGCCACCACCCTCCGACTGCCCAATATCTGTGGCTGCTGGGGACTGGGTA
>NC_056726.1:1687461495-1687516495 GCF_019279795.1 Protopterus annectens
TTTTTGTGTATCCACACACATCACTGCCATTGACTGCTGGGTGTCCCCTATGGACAATGTTACAGTACCATGTCATCCAGCCTACATCCGACAAATAGGTGAGTGCTACTACAGGTGCATGTGGGCATTCCAGGAACATATAAGGTATGCAATAACAGAGAGCAGTGCATATGTGGTGTAGGGTGACCTCCTCATAGGTGTCTGACAGCTGCAGTACCCAAATATTTGCATAATGGGTACATGTGCCTCATAGATGTAGACCCCCCCTGCCAGACAAATGTGTATTTCCACACCCCTGTTATAAAATATGTAATGGTTGTCCACAGAGTTTGGGGAATGTGTCTGTCACATGCCAGTCCCCTGGGGATACACTAATGGCACATGGATATCTGTTACTGCATCCATTCCCTTACACTGTATGCTCAGTATGTATGCACTGCTGCTGAGCCAGAGCCAGCATCCCCCACTACTACTACCTATAACCTGCTGTTCTGTGGCAGGGGGCCACCAGGTATGCTAGCCATAGGTGTCAGGTAATCAGATACAGTGACCTTGCCAGAGTACATCATGAATGGTCAGGAAGACCTGGGCAATCTGTGAAATAATCCTGTATGACACTGGCAGACTGGGAGGGGCTCAATGACAGTACATGTTGTGATTTGCCAGCTGTCTCCACCAGTATGTACTGTCAGTGTGACACTCCTGTACTGGGCCAGTGATCAAGGAGCCTCAAGCCTCACCACTAGCACCAGTGAGGGATGTATACAATGGGAGGATGAGAAGTAGACACACAGTAAAGTACATTTACCCTTCAGAGATCACAGAGATCACAGTTAGTCTGGGCCTGGTTTTTCCCTGTCTCTCCATATCCCCAGTAAGACTCCCCACTGACACAGCTATACAGTTAACATCTCAGCAGAGCGTTCAAGCCAAAACCTCCATCACCATCTCTGTCTGACCAGGGCTTCATGCCCCTGCTCAAATAGCTGACACACACACACACTTTGAATTTGATTTATAAATCAAGCATACACACACTCCTGGGAAAGGCTGGCACAGGTTTACTAGCTATGGCCCCTTCTGCCCAGACTAAAAGTTAGTTATAACTGCCAGAATCCAGCTCTTTATCAGCTACTGTAAGGCCATTACCAAAGAGTGACGAAACCTACTGTGTGATATGCCTATTATCCAAATGGTTAGTATGACCAAGAACAAGGCTATTTCAGTGGGCTATACAGTGTCACCAAATATATATGCAAGTACTCTAACAGCTTACTTATCTCTAAATAGACCAGCCACAATTTCAAGGTTTAACTATATTTAATAATAACTAATAAAGGAGCAAGACAATACTCAATCTGTAAAGTAACTACAGAGTTCAGAATCACAGGAAATGTTTTTAGACAACATTGCATGACACTCTCAAATAAATGCAGAAACCATTGAAAGTAATCTTTACTATATTCCCATATATGTGCACTAAATCACTTTTTCCTATTTCCTTACTATTAGTAAGGCAAATGCAGATGGGTGGATATCGTCAGATACAAAGACACATGCAAACTGCAAAGGTCTTTCTCTGAGACAGGTCTGGAGATAATAATCAACATTATTACTGGGTTATCTCACATTACATCACACTTTGTCAGCTGCCTTCAGTTCCCAGGCTAACAGCAAGTAACATAAATTTACACATCTTTGCGTCAAAAGTACACATCTCTCATATGTTTGTGTACAAGTGGAATGCCTAACACAGATAAACACTCTCACATTTTCAAAATAATATTTATTTATGTTTCAAGACAATATAAGAACCTCTAGCTGTAGATATTTATGTCTGCTTGCTACACTAAAACAGAGATAACACATTCGTAAAAGAACTGCAGCTTATTTTCTTGAAGTTTTGCAAGTTATCTCTGTATTTTCAAGACTTCCACCTTCTACTATTAATACATTTGCACAGGTAATACTTTATATGCATTTCTGTTCTTCTCGAGTACAGTACACTGTGGTTACATTCTTGAAGCTCAGTCATACCTCTCAAACTCTTAGAGCAAGATGTGGACAAAGACACAAATAAGGTGTGACAAAGGGCCAGAAATAGTGACTCTTTTTTAAATATTGCTCTTACAAACTTATAAATCTGAGAGAATAACAGGTTTTGCATTTGCATGACTTTCCTGAAGATATGACATCTGACATTCAAACGTGTGCTATTATTTTATGACTTCAGTCTTTAATGATTTGCCAGCGATTTGCCAGGAAAAACACAAATGTATGAGAAACTGACTAATGATATGAGGCAAACATGTGTACATTCTGCAAAAGTCTGGACAATTGAGAGGTATGAGTTCAATACCTAACATACAGTTAAACACACACTTCTGCACCAGTAGTTTAATATCCACATAGCATATATTCTCTCAGATTTGTAACACAAGCATATGAGTCACACTCATTTTCACTAATGACATATGATTATTTACAAAATACCAGTTAGTTGGGCTGCCAGTGACACAACTGTTTAAATTCCTATTTCCCATGATTGCATCCCCCATCTGCATTCCATTACATGCTTAATTGTATGACATACCTGGTATAGTGCTGCAGTCCTTTGTCAGAAGAAATCCACTGGTAGTGTAGTAAAAAATCACAGTCTGTCTTCATGAAGAAAGTGTCAGACCTGGCTGTTTACCATAGGGAGCAGCTTGCCTTTTGTAGGTAATGCTCATGAACAGGTGATGGCCTATGCACCAAGCTGTTGCTCCCATTTGCTAATTGCATCCAGAACAGCTGGGTTGCCTTTCCATTCGCCATTGACATGACAACACAGTGCTATAATTAAGACCTTTATGTGGGCCTTGGCCCTTTTCCTGGCCTGTGGGGAGGACATTATTGAGGTGTGGGACTGTAGTTCAGAGGGTTTGGGGTTCAAACAGTGGCAATGATGCCTAAAGTCACATCCCTGTAGTGCTTGATGTCTTTACAAAAGCATCAGTAATTCCCCAGAGCTGTTTGTAGTTGTGTGCTGCTATGACTCTAGTGCAGAAGGTCCTGAGTTCAATAATCTGCATGTTTATCTTTTTTTCCTGTTACATGACTGTAATGCATGATATCTTTGTAAAAGCGTACCACATCCCCCAGGCTGGTTTGGCTTAGTGGTGTGTTGCTCTGACACTAGTGCATAAGGTCCTGGGTTTGAAGATTGGCTGTGATATTTTTTTTCCTTAATGTTAAACGACTCTAATGCATGATATCTTTGAAAAAGCATTACTACTTCCCACAGCTGATTTTGTGTAGTGGTACATTGCTCTGACACTAGTGCACAGTGTCCTGGGTTTGAGACTTGACAGTTATATTTTTTCCCTCATATACAATTACTGTAATGCATGATATCTTTACAAAAGCATTACTAATTCCTACAGCTGATTGGACATTGTGGTATGTTGCTCTGACTGTAGTGCACAGGGTACTGGGTTCAAAACCTGCCAGGGGTGGTTACTTTGTTGGTGGGTAGAACAGTGTCTGAATGAGATAGAGTGATTAAAGTAGTCTTAAGTTGGTTTGCATGATGCTAAGCAATGCCAAATGGCACTTAGTCCTGCTTAGCACTGCTTATTCCCACTTAAACACACACTATTTTCAAAAAAACAAAAGAAAAAAAGGATGATAGGAAAGTAGTGAAATAGGGGTAATCGGGGAAAAACATTAGGAAAGGCACCTAGAGATGTGAAGGATGGGTGTAGGAAAGGACCATAGCTCTCCATTTCTTCTGCAGCAACAGCTGTAAATGATGTGGACGATTTGGAATTTAGAGCCTTACACTTCACAGGCAGGGGTGTGGTCGACATACATTTGTAGAGTAATTCAAGGGTAGATTGATTAATGTCAATGTACATGGGGACAAAATGGAGAGCTGTGTATGAGACAACTTTTTTGTGGGGGCAGATGCCCCTTTTTTTTAATAAGGTGAGAGTGGGATATTGGGGAAGGATTGTAGGTATGTTTGGGGAGGTAAGTTGTGTAGGAGAGGTTGCTTATGCAAACAGACAAGACAGACAAGACAGCAGACAGGGGCAGTGTATGACACATAAGGGAGGTAAACACCTTGGGCAGGGAGGGTGGTTGGGAATCAGAGGATCACGTGCCCCCAGATGGTAACAGTGAGACTGAGGTCCCCACCCATGGGTAGTCACCACTGCCCCTTCTCGGCCCTGAAGGTGGCTGTGCTGGGGGCTGGACCCCGGGGCTAGCCTGCCCCTTGAGGTGCACCAGTCTGCCCTCAATCAGATGCAGGCAGTCATCCAAATCACTCTGGATGACCCTGCACACCATACCTCAGAACTTGTGTCAAGTCACAGGGTCTTCTCTGCGCATATGCCCAAGGGGGGGGTGAGTCCATTCTCTGAGATAGTTCCACCTGAGGGTGGTGCAGGACCATCAGAGGAGGCAGCCTGAGTTTGGGTCCCAGACATGCTGGGGCCCAGTGCTGCAGCAAGATGAGGTGGGACAGGTGGATCTGCTGGGATCTACCTTACCAAATGTGCTATGGTGTTGAGGTTTGACAAACTGTATTGGTTAGTCATGAACAAAACATTTCAACATTAGTTATAACAGCATGCATGGGTGTTGCAATTAACCCAGAACAACAGAATTGAAAAAAAAATCGCATAGCAAGCAGTACACATGCATAAATGAAATAACAATAAATATTGTAACAGCATGCCGGTAGCAGTTATGGAACAGGCCAAAAACAGTGGAATTTGAACAAGGTATGTTAGTATGCAACCATAGAAATATAGCAACAATAATAGAACACAAGTCCCAACATTAGGTTTTGAGAACAACATACCCGTAGTATATGAATAATATTTAGTGATGCAGATAAGGGTTGGGGGGAGAGAAAAACAGTCCATTAACAATTGCATAGGCTATATTTTCAACAGCAGTACTGCTCAATACTCTACAGGTCTGACCTCGCTTTATATCTACCTGTGGCCTATAGCTTCTGTAGCACATACACACCTGTTAAGCTGTCAACTTGGAAGGGTATGGGGCAAACCGTGACAACTCTGGATACATGACTGGAGGAGACTTGTATATATCAGGTTTACATATATGACTAACAAGGTGTACCCTGCACTGATGTTGTGTGAGTGTGCTACTGGCAAACTTCATCTGGATTCATATTTGTGTCTAAGGTTATTGGCAACAGGGATCACTAGCCGTGACAGTGTGACACTTGAGAGACATGTATCGGGAAGAGTGCATGGTGTATATACCTATCCTGGTGTCATTTTCAGGCATGGGGTTTAACACTGGAACATTTGTACACAGTTTATTATTATACCCTTCATACAGCTACTACAAATATTTCTTTAACTGTAAGCCCTGTGGAGAAAATATCCATTGACATTACCTAACTGCTTTTACAAATATTCAAGATTACTTGTGTGTAATTATAAACACATCTTAATACCAGTCCATGGCTTCAAACTATGGTCTGTGTGTGCAAAAATGAACAACATATCTATTATTTATCACACTGAGCTACTGGGGAACTGCTGTCTGTTGCTTGACTGATTTGTGTGTAATACTCACTTGGTTACACAGTCTAACCTTGTAATATAGGTGGAGTGTCACAGAACACTGTAATGACAGTTCAACATGCAGCCTGAGATTCATGCATGATAGATAGTTAGTGAACTGTGTATTAATACATTGAAAACAGGTGTACACATTTAACCCCTACTAGATGTGAATATGTGTGATGTGTACAGACCATAGCAGGGTGCTGTGTTGAATACTGACCCATATACATTTGCACATCATATATTGGCTGTCTCCACCAATTACAGTCTCATGGTTGCCTGCATCAGCATACCCACATTCAGGACTACATCATCATCTTTCGGCTTTTCCCATTAGGGGTCGCCACAGTGGATCATCTCTTTCTATTTCTTCCTATCCTCTGGATCTTGCTCTGTCACACCAACTGCCTGCATGCCCTGTCTCACCACATCCATAAACCTTATCTTAGGCCTTCCTCTTTTCCTCTTACCTGGCAGCTCCATCCTTAGCATCTTTTTCCCAATATACCCATCATCCCTCCTCAGCACATGTCCAAACCAACGCAATCTCATTTCTCTTGCTTTGTCTCCAAACTGTCCAACATGAGCTGACCCTCTAATACACTGATTCCTAATCCTATCCATCCTAGTCACACCGAGTGCAAATCTTAACATCTTTAACTTTGTCACATCCAGCTCTGACTCCTGCCTTTTTGTCAATGCCACTGTCTCCAACCCATATAACATAGCTAGTCTCACTACTGTCTTGTAGACCTTCCCTTTCACTCTTACTGGTACCCGTTTGTCACAAATCACTCCTGACACTCTTCTCCACCCATTCCACCCTGCCTGTACTCTCTTCTTCACCTCTCCTCCACATTCACCATTACTCTGAACTGTTGATCCCAAGTACTTAAACTCATCCATCTTTACCAAATCTACTCCCTGCATCCTCACTATTCCTCTACCCTTCCTCTCATTTACACACATATATTCTGTCTTAGCCCTGCTGACCTTCATTCCTCTGCTCTCTAGAGCATATCTCCACCTCTCCAGAGTCTCCTCAACCTGATTCCTGCTCTCACTACAGATCACAATGTCATCTGCAAACATCATAGTCCACGGGGCCTCCTGTCTGATCTCATCTGTCAACCTGTCCATCACCACTGCAAATAAGAAAGGACTCAGAGCTGATCCTTGATGTAATCCCACCTCTACCTTAAATGGATCTGTCACTCCCACTGCAGTCCTCACCACTATCACACTACCCTTGTACATATCCTGTACCACTCTTATATACTTCTCTGCCACTCCCGACTTCCTCATACAATACCACAACTCTTCTCTAGGCACCCTGTCATATGCTTTCTCCAAGCCTACAAAGACACAATGCAACTCCTTCTGACATTCTCTGTATTTCTCCAATAACACTCTCAGAGCAAAAATTGCATCTGTAGTGCTCTTTCCTGGCATGAAACCATACTGCTGATCACTAATCATCACCTCCCTTCTTAACCTAGCTTCTACTACTCTCTCCCATAACTTCAAGCTGTGACTGATCAGTTTTATTCCTCTGTAGTTACTGCAGCTCTGCACATCACCCTTATTCTTAAAAATAGGTACCAAAACACTGTTTCTCCACTCCTCAGGCATCCTCTGACTTTCCAAAATTTCATTAAACAATCTAGGTAAAAATTCCACTGCCATTTCTCCTAAGCACCTCCATGCTTCCATTGGAATGTCATCTGGGCCAACAGTCTTTCCATTCTTCATCCTCTTCATAGCTGTCCTTACTTCCTCCTTGCTAATCTGTTCACTTCCTGATTCACTATCCCCACATCATCCAACCTTCTCTCTCTCTCATTCTCTTCATTCATCAGCCTCTCAAAATACTCTTTCCATCTACTCAACACACTCTCCTCTCTTATGAGTACCTTTCCCTCACTATCCTTTATCACTGAAATGCAAAGATTAACACAAGGCAATGCTGCTGGGAACACACTATAATGCATTACACATTACTATTCAAAGTTCATATCTTACACCAGATCATATTTCAAAGTTCATTGTATCTTGTATTACAGCTCCACGATCTACAGTTGTACATAACAGGTGGTTATTAGACAAACCTCAGTAAATTCATGCTGTCATAGTCATATTTGCTGTGAACACCTGTACACTTGTATTTCTTCAACAACAGACCATATTAAACACAACCGTTTGTGGTAATAATTTTTATTATGGGTAACATGACATAGTGGTTTATTACAGTCAAGATTCTAAATCCAGTGGTACTGCATATCCTCTAGATGATGAATGAATGTCATTTATTACCTTGACAGTAGCACTCACAGTCTTCTTTATTCCCAGGTTCATTTCTACACAGTATTAGTACAATATTGGCTTTCTTTCATCAGTAGTAGCTTGTCTGCTACCTTTATCTGCATTACACAGTACCTGGAATTACTCAGGTATAGTGTGTTCTGAGTATACCGAATAACTGTGTTGTTAGACCAACTTTCATATAACTAATTGCAGTGGACAATTACACTTTCTCATTTATTGTACTATATCTTACAAGTTAGATCTGTACTCACCACACTGTCAGTGCAGCCTCACCAGACATCCAGCATGGGTTTCAACATTATAAACCCTCTCCTCTGCAGCTGTGGGGGGAAGACACAGCATTATGCATACCTGTCTATCAGGTATTCCTACTACAATCTGATAAAGGAACAGCTGTAATAATTACAGACTTCTGGTGCATTCCTGGCCCAACAATATTGGCTCCAGTGAGCCAAAAGCACCCCTTTCTCCATTTCAGGTCATCATAATGATGACAGATCTGCTCACCAGTTTGGGGGATGCCAGTGGCACTGGTGAGCTCACGTGCCAGACAGTCCAGGCCTCAGACTTGTATTCTGAGCCCTGGTACTGAGTCTGCAGCAATCTGTCATCATGGTTCTTCATGAGGAGTCCAGCCATGACCCTGGACTCAAGCATGCCCCAGGGCTGCACCCAAAAGTGAGCTCCTTCACCTACACCTGCCATAGTTCCTACAGGGATCAACTCTAACAGGTTATGGCTGTATTCCCACCTATGTAGCTTAAATAAGGTAATTTCCCACCCTTTGCTGCCATTGGACCATTATCAAAAATTCTGAGCAAAGCTCAACAGTGCGCAAACCCGATAAGCTGAGTTGAGCAGTGCTTAAAGTGGCAAATGCTTGGCAGTGCTTAGTGGTGTACAAATCTGCTCAATTGAGCTGATACGTACTTAGCATTGGACTGCTTAACAATGCTCAAACCAGCTAAGCTGAGCTAAGCACTGCTAAGTATTTCTCAGAAAGATTCTGTTTAAGTATTGCTTAGCTTAATTTAGCAGTGCTTAGCAAAACTGAGCTAAGGTCAAACAAAAGTTTTCATTAAAAAAAAGTCAGAATCGAATATTAATTCCCCATTACTGATACATTATTATTAAGTGTATATATTTTACTTTTCATGACCTCCCCACATGTGCTTTCATTACATTACCTTAGGGTGTGACTTTATTGTATAGGACACTTGTGTTTAAATGGGGGTTTTCACCTCATGCCTCCAGTGACACTGGTATTTTGGACCAGCTACACTACCCCGGTTAACAAATAAGAATTGCTACATCATTAAATAAAATAAAAACATAATATAAAAATGCTTTAGCATGTAAAAGCTGAATGGCCCTTTTTGGGTATTCGAGCCATGCACCTAATGCATGCGAAGCCATGACTCTAACCACTCAGCTAACTCAGCTGTGAAGATTTCACCTATACATTTCTATATAGCTGTTCATTATGTTTAAGCACTGCTGAGCAAAGCACCATGCCACGCAAACCCGCTCAGCTATGTTTAAACTTTACATAAAAAGAAATAAAAAAATAAGCCATTAATTTTAAGTGAAATATCACACTTCAATTATGAAATAATTGTCTGTGGACACTTTCTTTATTGTTTTACAACCGTACAGCACCTTCACAATCCAGGGGGTGTGCTACAGCTACTGTAACAAACTCCCTACATGACATTACTTCATTTAAAGGTCAGCCTCTCAGATTTCCACACACTGTCCACATTTAATAATGATAGGCATTTGGGTTTCAGGTGATATACTCTTCAGAAAATCCATGCTAATGCAAAACCTGTCATTCTATCAACTTTCTAAGTTTGTAAGAGCAATATTTAAAATTGTCCCTATTTTGGGACTTTTGTCCTACTTTTATTTACAGCTTTGTCCAGACTTCTTTGCTCTAAGAAGTTGAAAGGTATGTGTTTGAGGACAGTTTTGTATTGTAAAGTGTCATATGACACTTTCACAATGCAGGGGGTGTGTTACAGTATCTGTAACACACCCCCTGCATAATATTACTTACCATTTATCCTTTAAGCATCCAAGGACACTTTCTTGATTGTAAAGTGCTGTACGGCACTTTCACAATGCAGGGGATGTGTTACAGTACCTGTCACACACACCCTGCATGACATTCAGTTGCCATTCATAATTTCAGTGTCCATGGACACTTTTCTTGCTTGTAAACTGCTGTAAGGAACTTTGACAGTGCAGGGGCTGTATTACAGCTCTAGGACACTTTTCTTGCTTGCAAACTGCTGTAAGGAACTTTGACAGTGCAGGGGCTGTATTACAGCTCTGCAAGCACTGTAACACACCCCAGTATCTTTGCACATGTCTCTGTCTCAGTAGAGTGCTTTCATTAATATGCAAGGCGTGCTGCTGAGAGGGAGATGCAGACATGGACATTATTCACTCTGTGTAGGAATAACACTATTCCTACACAGAGTTTATTAAATCCTGGCCTTTGTTTATAATAACTAAGGTAAGAATGTCAGTATGAAGCCTTTCCTAGTGATGCTATTTTAAAACTGCAGTAGTACAGGAGCTAATATATATTAAATTGTTTGTTTTAAAAATAAAAGAGTTACCTTTAGATGATTTTCTTTGAGGAATGATAAGGTAACATAACTTAAAATAATTACTTGGAGTTGCAGCTAAGAGATTTATTTGTCTCTAAGCTTCTTTTTTTCTTTAACGGACCAGTCACTCTTGTAGCTTGTCTGTTTAAATATGTACTTCTATCCATTTCTTCAGCAGAATTCAACACATTCTTCTTCTGAGCAAAAGAAATAGCATCTTCTAAGTTGTCAAAAGTTCTCAAAAGAGTCTAAGTCTTGCTAGGAACATTAGATGGATCTTGATTCCAGGTTTTTTCAATGATTTTAGCAAATGTATGCAGGCTTTTCTTTTTGATATCATTAGGGAGGAATACTCGTTATCAAATATGATCAGTGAGTTTCCAGTTTTCAAAGATGAAGCTGATCTGGCAGTTTTCAGAACAAGGTCTTTATCTTGAGTAGAAAATAATTTGTCTATAAATGGTTCTAGGATGTGCATTTTCTTTTTATTTGTAGGAATAGTAACCAGAGATCTATGAGTTCTTTCTATTCCATAGGACAGAGCTTCCAGGAGATTTAGCATTTCTGGGACCAGGATGTTAAAAAGTTTACCATATCTTAACTTCCATTTGTTCAGGAACCCTGTATATTCTGACATTATTTCTTCTTGCTCTGTTCTCCAAGTCATCAATTTTCTCCATGAGTTTATTTTGTTCTAAAATGAAGTTAATGTGCTCCCCTTCTGATAGTCTGCCATCAATGTCTGTAACAAAGTCTTCCAGAGAGGCTATTGTGTTTGTTGTTGATTAATTCCATTTGTTTAGTACAGTCTTCATTTATTTTATCTATTTTTGAATCTAGTTTGTCACTGTTCAAGGATAAGTCCTGGATATTTGAAAGAACTGCCTGCAGCTCCTTCTTCACTGAACTTTCTTGTAAAGCAGCCTTTGAATGATTCACCTTCTTTCTTTGAGATTTTCCTCTTGTTATTACGACAGGAAAACATATGAAATGTTTGCTGATTTTTTTCTCCAAAATAATCCATATATCTTCCAATTCAATAATTTAGTACTTTTAAGAGACTTCCGATGAAAATAGCAAAATATTCCTGCAGGAAAAGACAGAATGAAGTGGAGCAAAGAATCTGTGCTCCTCTCAGCTTGCCTTCTTGGCCACCAGCTGATATTTAATAGAGGGACTTGGTGATATGCCCTGTTATCTGCAAGACATCTACAGATACTATTGATACCCACTGTTAATGTAGGAAGATTTAATTACCATTTATGGGGACTAATTAATAGATGCCCAGCACATTCATAGCTTTGAGGGTAAATAAGATGCCACGCTTACATCAGAGTTTTATTTGATTAAGGACATGGTCAACATAGGTTTCCACATGAGAGAGCTTGGTCAAGTATAGCTCCCATGTACTTATATAGGAGATGTGTCATTTAGTGTTTTTCAAAGAGTTCATAGGTTCATAGGTACGTACTAGGCTATCGGCCCTGGGACCTATACAAGCCTAGCCAAAAAGGTACCCTGGCTTTTGTCACCCAAGAAAATTATTTTCCTGTGCCACTGTCGAGCAGAGCCACAGAGGTGATCCCTGGGGTGAATTTCCTATTTCCCATACAATCATCAAGATTTTTCTTAAAGAGGGCTAATGAGGAGCTTTGTTTTGATATAGATAGGTAGTTTATTCCAGAGTATGAGAAGTCTCTGGGACAGGAATCTATCCCTCCGGCATATCCTGTTTATTGTGGTGACAAGGTTTAGGTCCCTAGAGCATGTTGCTTGGAGGGATTGGGATTTTTTAAGTGGAGCATGTCCAACAGCTCTGGGTTTGACATAGCTTTGTATGTTAGGCAGAGATCACCTCTGAGTAGGTGATATGCGACGGAGTAAATCTGGAGTTTTTTGAGACGATCTGCATAGGGCATCTGTTTGAGGCTGGTAATCCTCTTTGTGAGGTATTTCTGTGGCCTTTCCAGTTGTTGTAGATGTCTTGTGAGGTACATACTAAAATGGGCTTTGTACTCTATAATGGGTCTAATGAGTGATGAGTAGAAGGGAACAATGACCTCTTTTTTTCTGGATGAGAAACCTTTTGTGATGAGGTGTGCCACGTAGAAGGATTTCCTGACTACTGTGGTGAGTGATTATCAAAGGAGAGACTACTGTCCACCTGTGTCCCAAGGTCTCTTATCACACTTTTGGTGTTAAGTATACTACCGCCTATGTTGTAGTTCATGGGTACAGAGTTTTTACCTAAGGGGATGACAGTGCACTTTTTGGCATTGAGCTTGAGGCCATGGCTTTGACACCAGGCATCTGTCTCAGTGAGGTGCTTTTGTAGGATGTCCACATCGTTAGGAGTTTCGATTATGACTCCTAGTTTGCAGTCATCTCCAAACTTCATTAGCCAAAGACCTTCTGTGTTAGCATGTACTTCAGAGAAGTAGATACCAAACAGGAGACCAGGACTGAACCCTGTGGTACTCCACTTGTCACTGGTCTGAAGTCGGATTTGGAGTCTGCTACTTTCACAGTGTGGGTTCTGTCAGTGGGCCAGTTGGCAACCCATATTGTGATATAGGGATTTATACCTAGTTTAGTGAGTTTATCTATAATTCCAGAGTGGGGGGTGGTGTCAAAAGCCTTGGCAAGATCTAGATAGGCTGTTTGAACCACCTCACCCTTGTCTACGGCTTTGGTGACTGCTTCAAAGAAGTCTATCAGGTTTAGGAGACATGATCTGCCTTTTACAAACCCGAACTGGGTGGGATCCAGAGTTTGGAGATTACCAATGTCTTTGTTTATAAGTTCCATGATGATACGTTCCATGGCCTTGCAGACCAGTCTCATCAGGCTAATGGGGGCGGTAGTTCCTGGGGTCCGTGGTGGCTCCCCCCTTGTGGAGTGGGATAACCATTGCTGTGTGCCATTCAGCAGACACAAAGCCTGAGGTGAGGCTATGATTGAACATGGTACTTAGGTGGGGTGCCAGTTCATTCTGTTCATGTAGAACGCAGCCTGGGATGTTGTCTGGTCCCATGGATGCTGTGTTCTTTGCTTTGGAGAGTGTGTTTTTTTACCTGTGGAGCCGTGGTTACAGGAACTTTGCATTCTTCCGGTATAGAGATGAGATCTTTAGGGGGTGAGGGGGGGGTAAAGTTAGCACTGGGCCTATATGCCAGGATGTTGGCAATATCAGTTGGGTCTGTATATTTAGTGCCATTGTGCTGTAACTCAGAGCAGATCTGAGTGTTGCCATTGAGATTCTTGAAATAGCTATAGAATGCTTTGTGGTTGTCTTTAGAATCAGTGGTGATTTTGTTTTTGTAACTAGCTTTGGAGGATTTTATCAGGGATCACAGCTTCTTAGTGAGTCTGACCAGGGAGCTCCTCCACTCGTGGGATTTTTCTCTCTTTTGCAAGAGTTTCTTCGTTTGTTGTACAGTTTGTTTATGGTAGGGGGCCGCCAGATTGGCTTCCTTTTTTTTGGAGGATAGCGTCTTGGTTCTATTTGGGATAGCATGATCCATGCACTCACGTAATTGCTTATAAAGTGCAATTGTGCAGGATTCAGTAGTCGTAACTGTATTGTTCTTCTGCATGGGTGTCAGGAAGTTCACCACTTCTGTCTTAAGAAGCATGAAGTTGGCTTTTCCTTAATAGGGGGTGGAGGCAGGATGTGGATATCTAGGGTAATTAGCTTATGGTCGGATCGGACCAATGAGGCGTTGACTTCGGGTGTGGAACACCAGTCACTTATATTGGTAATGACTAGATCTAGGATATTGTTGCCCCTGGCGGGGGTGTGGATAAGTTGATTCAGGGCATTGGAGTTTATGAATTCCAGAAAGCGTTGAGCGAAGGAGTTGGTACATGAGTAGTTTTCCCAGTTAATGGTGGGGTAGTTGAAATCGCCCATTATTAGGGTGTTTGGTTGAACCCTAATATTTTCCAGTACATCAAGAAAAGATGAGTGAGAATCCTGGGGCATGGTGGGTGATCTGGCTACAATTTGGATTGCAGTTTTGCCCAGAGTTAGTTGCACTTGGATAACCTCGGCTGCATTATGCTGAGCAACTAGCCTGGAGGTGTGGATATCCTTAATGAATATGGACACACCTCCACCTTTGGTGTTCCGGTCATGTTACATGGCCGAAAATTGTGGTATGAGTTATAGCCTGGTAGTGCAGGGGTGCTCTCTGGAGCCTTGAACCCGGTCTTAGTCACTGCACAGATATCAATGTTCTCCATTTTAAGGAGTGCCTCAAGTGAGTGCATTTTGAGATTTAGACTTCTAGCATTGAGTAGCATCACCCTCAATTTTTGCTTACCTGTTCCTGTTATGGTGGTGAATTTGTCATTTGAACCTTGCCTAAAAAAGGCACTATAGGGGCAGCAAGAACCTTAGCCAGTATCCGGAATCCCAGGTCTGACAGGTGCAGGCCATCTCTGGCAAAGCATCGTGGTCTGCCGACCATGTCATCCCAGGCAGACAGATACTGGATCCCTTTAGAATGGCACCAGAAGCTTAGCCAATTGTTGAAGTTGATCATTTTGTCCTTGTACTGTGGCATCATTCTGGGTGATGGCAGAATGCTACTCAGGGCTAGGGCATACCTGCTTGGGCTACAAGATCGGAGAGCTCTTCCATGTCTCTTTTCATGTAGTCCAGGGAGGTATATCTCAGGTCCTTCACACCAACATGGACAATGACAGAGTCATATTTGTACTTGTTGTGGAATGACCTGAGTGCGTGGGTTATGTAGCAGATCCTGGCACCCAACAGGCAGCTGACAGTAACCTTCTCCTTGTTTAGCCTGGTGAGTGGGACATAAGTGTGCCTGACTATAGAGTCACCTATGACTAGTGTGTTGGGTATGTTGTTTTGCCTTATTGGCTGTGGTTGAGTGGCACACTGAGTCTGTGGGCTATGTGTCATTTGGGTTGTGTTGGGGGGTGGAAGTTGCTTGCTTTTCTGCTTTGGAGGTCTCTGTTGCTTGAGCAGATTATTATTGTGAGCCTCCGCAAATGTTTTTGTGTTTCTATGTGTGGATTTTGGTGGTGCAGATTTAGTGAGACTATGTGATGAGTGTGGTGTGGTTCAAGTGTTTACCTTCTCCTCTTGACTGTCAAGTTCAGTCTTGATTGGAGAGAGCTTTACCTCCAGTTTGGCTAGATAAGTGCATCTCTCACAGGTTGTAGTGTTGGGTGGTAGGAGGAGAGGGTTGTCTGTGTACATGAGGCAATTTCTACATTGCCGCAAGATGCCCAGTTTCATCAGATAGACAGGAGAGAACACTGGGAGCTGACCCTTGGACATGCCTGACTAAAAAAACTATTTTCCTCTAGATAAGTGAGGAAATTGAGTACAAGAGCTGTTTTTCTCTAAGCAAGTGAGGAATGTAAGTACCAAAACTGTTTTCCTCTATGTAATGAGGAAGGTTGACTGCTGTAGTAATTAGTAGGTTATTTAGTGCTTACAAGTTCTGAACAAGTGCTGATCACGAATAAGCAAATTCAAGTGCTAAAACTAAGAATCTGTATCTGGACTAAACTAGTTACAGGAAAGGGGGAAACAAGTGCAAATGTGGGCTTTTAAATCAGAAAGTTGAGAGAGATGGAAAAACAGCCCAAATGGCCAATAACTACAATTTCTGGGCCAGAACCACTCCTTATGTGGTAGATAGGTTACCTAGTGCTTTCCTCTCCCACTAATAAGCTAGAAGGCTTCCCTCCAACACAGAAAGCTTGAGGTGGGGGGCCTCAGAAGCTTACATACAGTCCTGGATACAGCAAATCTGAATATGGACTACACTAGTTACACAAAAGGTATTTTTTTTTATAATAAATATTTAGAATAATAAATGATCAGCATCACTATAATGCCAGTACTTGTTAGTACTGATGTTTAATTTACAGAAATGGCATCACTTCCAAAGTGTGGCAAAGTCCATTTGTATCGCCATTTAAATTGCCATGATATTTTTGCTTGATTTAAGGTGGAGTAGATCATAAGCATACATAATTCAGTTATGGCTGGACAGCTCTGTGGTGAGGTAAGTGAAAGACCCTTGCAAGATAATCAAATCCAAAATTGCATCCATCATTTTTTACTTCTGTCTTCAGTAACTTCAGAAGCACCAGAACTAAGTGACCAGATGAAATATAAGGAAGCCTAATTTGTGCAATCAAAAAGTTTAATATATCACATTATGTACATTCTTATTAGAACATTAAGAAGTGGATATTACCCTGGTATTTGGACGCAGATTATTGTAATCCTAATTCAGAATAAAGGTCCTTCCACAGATACCAATGATTACAGACCAAAGAATTTCATAAGCATATTGTGAAAGGTGATGGCTTGAATACCACCTCCTCCCCATCCTGAAAATAGGGGGATGCTTGGTTTCAATACAAAATAATATCATCCAGACCATGAAACATGATATATTCATATCTCAAAAACTCCTACACCTCTGTAATAAATGTGTCCTCTCAGATGTACCCACTCCATCAATGATTACCTTGAAATAAGAACTGGATGAATAGCTGGACACCCACAACTTCAGGTATGGGATCTGGGGTATCAATCTACCCAATGGTTAATAAGTCTTGAACATGTTTTCCAAACCTACTCAGATAAGGACTCACCTTTTCAGTTTACCAGATTTTCAAAATGTTTACCTAAATGATGTGGATTCTGCAGAGATCTGAAAGTTTTATCCTGATAAATATTTTATAATTAGCTTTCAACTGATCTCTGTAACACAGCACTGACAGCATAGAGAGTAGCAATGAGTTATACACAGCTTCAAAGTCATGTCAAGAAGATAGTTCCAATCAACAGACCCTTATGCATGTTTTTGTAGACAAGCCTGGTCACATTATACAAAGCAGGAAGAGTTGCACAACCTTTATAAAATCTGAGCCAGTCACTAATTGATAAGTGATATATACACTGATACATTCTAGAACCTATGATGATAAACATTTTTGAGAAGTTATAAAGTATAGTATAGATTCACTATGGGGTGAGAGTCCTGGGATGCAGGGAGGCAGGGAATTTGAAGGAGAAGAAATATGACTACATGTTTCAGATATGATGGGGATTTGCAGTTGGACAGTGGATGTTTCAAGGCAATGGCTGAAAGTCAGGCCATTGCAGGTACAACCATTTTAAAGAATGAAGGATGTAAAAGGATAGATACTGGAGCTGGACTTATTATGCATCTTCTCAAGTAATGTACAGACAGAGTCAGAGGATATGTGTCTAAAACTAAAAGTTGTGCAAAGAAAGGGTCAAGGCTATTTTTATGTGGGAAGAGAGTTTTGAGCTAGGAAGAAGGAAGATGGAAGAAGTAAAAGCTCAGATGAAATATGGTTATATGGTTCCTGCAGTGATTATGAAATTACACGCTCAAGACTGAGCTGTTCAATTAAGTATTCATTGAAAAGGTCCATGCTCTCTTTAATGGCCTTTAGAAACAGCTTAGGAAAAAAATGTTTTATCCAAATAAGTAGGTTTGCAGAATTTGCTTCTTAAGTGACAAAAAAGCTCTCATTGTTGCTTGCATCACTGAAATCATTTTCCATCTGTAACAGACACAATTCTTCTCTCTCATCAGAGCCACTGTTAGCCATGGAACGTCTGTGTTCTGAGATGCCTGTACTTACATGGAAAAATCCTGTTCTGGGCATGCTTTGTCGGAGACATTTTCAGCAAGCCGCATTTAATAGAATCCTGCTCCATCCACTTCAACACAAGACTCCTTTCATGAGCAAAGGGGAAATGTTGTCCATTTAAATGGCTGCATAGATTTCACCTAACCTATTTGAAGGATAGCAATATTGCTATGTTATTGAAATATGTTGGTGAAGATGGCATTTGGAATAACATCACTATACTGATGATAGTTTCGTTTGGTGAGTTTGTTAATTTGAGAAAGTCCAGCCAGTGGGAGAAGTCTACTTTTTTTAATGTTGTTAGGATGTATTCGGTTGAGAATTTGTTCTGGAATGGAAAGAAAATATTATTTGTGGTTGTGCCAGAGTTCTTGCATCTTAGAACCTCTTTAAGAAAACACTGGGAAAAAGGAGATGGAATGAGCAACAAATGGAGGGAGTAGCCAGTTTGAGGCGATGTGTGTTTTAGAATTGCATTTTAGGGATAAGACCCATTTAAATGCTGCATTTCTTTTTGAGAAGAATAAGGACACTGTTATCCACTCCAAGAGCCTGGCCACTTTTCATTAAATATTACCAAATGCTTTGAATATAATCGGATAGACTAAGGCCATCCCTCAGTTAGATTTTAGTAACTGTAGTGATGTCAGGATTGTCCCCTAAAATTGATGACTCATGATGGGGCCACTTATAATTGATGCACTTCATTTTTGTGAGACCTATATGTTGTTTCTTATGACAAACAATGCAAGCAGGGGTGGCTTATGATTGGTCAGAGTTTATGTTGATATTACTCACCCTCAAATGATACAAGGAGCTAAATATATAGATTGTAAAGGTTTGTGAAACTGTTATTAGTTTTGACTGACTTCCTTAAACTAAATATACCTATCCCTTTTTTTGTTTTTATGTTGCAGTTTTTCACATTAAGAACTACCTATGTGTTGACAATGTACTGTAACTCTGAAGGAGCCATCAATGATATTTTTATATATAAACATTTAAATTCTAATTATTATACTTAAGGAATGTTATTCCTCTTTACGAATTCTGTATGAATGACTGACACAAAATGTCCTTAAATATAAACTGTGCAACAATTAATAGTTAAGGAGCACTTATTTAAAATATGAATATATAAAACTGGAATAATGGAAAACTCCACCCTGCCACATCATTATTTGTTTAAGTGAGCACAGTCATTTGTTTTGTATATAAGTGTATCTTGTACTAGAATGCTCATTCTCTATTTCTATCATTTTTAATGGTGGCACTGCTAGCAGCAAAAGTGTGTAATAAGTGGTGATGATTATGGAATATGAGGTATACTGAATATATTAACAAGAGTTTATGGTATAGAAATGACCTCTCTAAAATATTCTGAGGCAGTACGTAACTCAGAAAATATGGTACCAAAAGTTGGGTAAAAGGTAACTAATTATGTCACATGCCTGCCTATGTTGACAATATGCTAAAGTTAGGTCTCAGATGTGAAAATATTTGTTTTCCAGTCATCAAACATTGCAAATTTGTCCTGGCCTCTTATAGAAAAAGGTCACATAGTATGTCTAGAAGTAAATAAGAAGCTCTTGATGATCATGGCTTGTAACTAAGAGCTGCACTGATTCTATAAAACAAACAATAATGCTACAGTCAGTGGTTGCTTTAATGTTTTGCAACCTTAATACATCAAGCTGAGCTCTGAGTTTTTGACAAAAAGTATGTCAAGAGTTTGTTTGCTGAATTCTTTTCTTTTATTCATGACCAGGAAAACATTTTCAGAATAATGCCTGATAAACACACCCAAGCAAAAGGTTAGACTTCTGTGAACCATTTTCAGGAAAGCAATTGTAAACCAGGAAAGGGTGAACAAATAAGTATATGAATATTAAGTTCAACCTCCATGTCCTTTATATGGCCCTGGAGCAGCCCAGCAGAATCTTCAGTAAATTTTAATCAGTATAACCAGACACCAGTATCAGTATGAGTGGAGCTACTAAAAATAGCGTGCACATTGTGACTATAAATTTATTTGCTTATGCAATTACAATCATAAAAAAAGTAACAAACAGAAATCTTAATGCTAGCATAAAAGATGGAAAAAAGTTGATGGCACCCATTTATCATTACTGTTTTGCTAAACTAAGTCTAATATCTTACAGTTATGATAAAACTAAGAATAGTGTTTAGAATATAATGGAATATCAAATGTGGTCAAATGTCTATAGAGTTTAACATACATTATACATATCTGTTAAGAAGCCTTTGGATAACATATCTGAGTTAAACCAGTTTCTCAGCCCTTCATGCCTCTGTTAAAATGGCTTAATTGAAAAATATCATCTGTCAAGAAGTTTTGTGCTGCTATCTACAAACTGATCTGTAAGCCTGCTGTGATATTTGGTGAGAGTACAAGACTAGCTGGAAACAAGTCCATGTAATTCTTTCATCTGTTTGCATTAACTTTTCCTCCAAACCTTTGCTCTCAGTTTTTGTTTTCTAGTTTCCAAACCAGGTCCTTAAGTATATGTAATTTGTCTGTAATGAATTCCAAAATACCTGGCTTAATCTCCACTGTGGATGGGGGGATGATATCTATCCACTGCAAACATGGATAGAAGGAAATTGTTTAGGCAACTGCTAACCTAATTCCAACAGTCTGGACCACATATTCTATAGGGCAAGCTCATGGCATATGGAAAAAGTCTCAAACTGGAAAAAAAACAGTGGAAAACTGTAAAAACACTGTAATAAAAAAAACTACTAGCTATAAGCTGGGTATCATACCAAAGACCGTATCAAATTGCAACCATTACCAACACATATGGAAAAATCTACTGGACAGGTGGGAGGTTGGCATAATGGTTAAGGTGCTCACCTTAAAGACTACAGAATAGAGGGTTTGACTCTCATAATGTGTGACTGGCCCTAGGCTCAAAATGTCCCACAAGGGCTATTAACCTAGTACTGAACATATGAGCCTAATCCTCATCTGCAGTATTTCCGAACTGTCTAGACATAACCTACTTAACCTGGCTTACTGGATCTGCATGCCTAAGAGTGAATAGCTTTCTTGCTGAGTTCCACTTCAGGTTGTTTTAATTTTAAACTGATTACTCCAAATAAATTTTGTTCAGAAGTATTTATTAAGTTTACATTCCTATCCAGTAACACTATAACAAAACTAAACTCACCAAACTATATTTACATAAAATAAATGTGTTTATGAGCCTCTCTGCACTATAATCCAGAAGCATGGCAGTATAGTAAACCCTGACAATGGAGATAATTTCAAAATACATTACTGATAAAATCCATAAACTTGTGAGTAACCATGATGGTAATACAAATAACTGAGGAGAAAATTAAAATACAGACCCTTGTCTAGGGACTGAACCTGATACCTCCATCTCTTTTGCAACTTGTTGCTATTGCTGGAGCAAAAAAAAAAAAGTTACTGGCCAGTTAGATACTGAGTTTCTCCCAAGAAAAGCTGTTTCTCTTTTTGTCTAGGAAACCACCATAATGTTTTTTGTTGCTATTTTTTTTTTGTTTTGATACACACATGACCAAATCCTGTTCAATCAATTAACATAGTACTGTTTTAAAAAAACTGAACAGGAAAGGAAAACACTGATCCTTGCCTGAGGACTGAACCCAGGACCTTCAACATTCCATGTGATTGTCAAAGCCTCACTAGACATTTAGGTACAGTGAGTCCCCAGACAGCAATTGTCTGCCCATTCAGTTAGAAAACCAGTAGTAGCTACATTCTAACTGAAATCATACGAGCTGTCAAACACATTCAAGTAACTTCAATAATTTCCAAAAAGCTTCAGAGCATCAGTATTTGGATAAATTGCAGTCCGTAAGGCACTTTATAATGTGAAAAGTGTTACTGGCTTAATTCAAAATATATTTCTTTCAGCTGTCTCCATTAACTTTCAGCTATCTTCATTAACTCTTACGGAATGCTACACAACAAAGAAAAGCTTTCCTACCCCTATTTAACAGACACAAACTGAGAAATATTAAATTGCCCCACAGACATCCAGTCAGATTTAGAAGTATTTTAAACGGAAATATTCTTTTTTTTACCACATTAGTGGAAGCATTTATCGTTTGAAATTAGAATGTAATTGAAATCCTCAGTCTTTTCACTAAGTATAGTAAGTATAGTTAGTGTCAAATTATTTCAACTGTTTAAAGGGACACAGTAACAAAAGAGAAATTAGGAAAAGACTCAAAGGAAAATATACAGATGAATACTTGAAATTAGATAGCCAGATATTGGGCCGGATTCACGAAGGCTTGCATGGAGTCTTAGAGTAGAGTAAGACTCCATGCAGCCAACATGTCCGCCGAGCGATCCAGGAACAGCTGGTAGGGGCGTGCAACTGAGATCTCTAAACTAGTCCTACATGGACAGGGCTAGGATATGCAAATTACCTCAATTGCAGGTGAAAGCTATGCAAATGAAATAAATTTGTGATCCAGGAAACCCGAACCTGTCAGAGTAGGAGTAGTGTTACTTGTAGAAACGTACTCAGTTGATAACTGAGTACGGTTCTGCAAATAGCAAAATGGAGCCGTGTCAGCTGGAAATAAAGCATGAATGTACAGGAGGAAGAATGCCAATGGCCATTGGCAACAGGAGGGGATGCAAATTAAAAATAAAATAACTTTTTTTTTTTTTTTATCCCAATCTCCGGGGTTTAACCGTAGCGCAGAGACGCGCAAACGCGCTGTGCCTAAATACAGAAAATTAATAATTAAGATCCACAAATGTGGATTTTATAGCTAAAAAGAATTTACAATGCAAGGGAATGGCAGGCTGAAGACAACATGGCCACCGAGTAGAGGTTGCTAAGGGGGGAAGCTCAGTCTAAGAGATGTAACTAAGCATTAGTAGGCAAACCTATGCAAATGAGAGTTAGGATAGTGAATTGCAAGTTTACATAGCAAATGAGCACAGTCAGTGGAGTGTAGGAGTAGGATAAGGGGTGTAACAGACTAGAAAATAGGTGACATCACGAGGGGGTATGTATGAAAGGAGTGAAGCTCATTGGAGCAGAGTGTCATGTGTCAGCTTACATTCACATAATAGTGAAAGAGGTGTGTCAACAGGTAGACCAGGTAAAGTCAAGAAAATGAAGGTGTATGCCATGGATAACAGCAAAGATTCATGCTGAGCGTGCATGCACGCATGTGCACGCCAGTAAACCTGAGTAAGACAGTGTGCGCGCGTGTAACTGTGTGTGCACGCGTGTAGGCTTGAGTAAGCATATGTAAGGCTGTGTAAACAGTTGTGAGTGTGTTTGCGCTGGTGTGCATGCATTTTAACAAGAATAAGCAAGGTTTAGTCCATGTAAGCATGTGTGCGTGCGTGTTGGCTGCTGTGTGCGTGTTTGCACTTGTGTGTGCAGCTATCCCCCACCCCGAGGACACAGAAAGGAAAAAGGAAGCACACCAAATAGTGGGAAGTTACCAGGGAGTACTAGCAGAGCTAGCAGGTGAAAACAATCAGAACAGGCAATTACCCAGGCAGAACATAAGCCCAGCCCAGACCAGCACTTAAAACTCTGCAAACAACAGTCCATTAGGTTTCTCTTAAGAGACACTGCAACACTGCAGTAAGCTAGTAGAAGTGAAAACTGAAAAAGCTTCACTGAGACAACAAATGTTAGGGGCTGCCATTGCTGTTATAAGGCGACATATGCAACATGCTGAGGGTGGTGATAATACAAATGCCGCTGGACAACCCACAGTGAGGAGACAGAGAAGAGTGTACAGGCCCAGGGTTACCTACCAGGGGCTACATGAGCTGGAGATAGTGGAGCGCTATAGAGTGGACAGAGACCTCTTGCAGCAAATTGTTGAGCTGTGCAGGCCACACCTTGCACACAGAACCAACAGAGGGGAACCCATCCTAGTGGAAACTAAGGTATGTGTTGGCCTAAGAATATTAGCAACAGGTACCTTCCAGAGACCAACTGGTGATATGATGGGGATATCACAGGGCTCAGCATCCAGGGTACTGCACCAGTTCCTGGATGCCATGTCAGCACATGTCGGTGATCATGTATATTTCCCCAATTCCCATGAGGAACTGGCTAGCAATATGCTTCTCTTCCAGCAAATAGCAGAATACCCTGAGGTAGTGGGTACAATAGACTGCACGCACATATGCATCAAAGCACCAGCCGGTGAGCGGGGTAGGGTCTACTTCAACTGCAAGGGGTTCCCCTCCATCAACTGCCAGGTCATGTGTGATGCCCAGGGCATAATACTGAATGTGTGTGCTGGCTGCCCTGGAAGCTACCATGATTCCCATATCTGGCAGCTGTACCAGACATTTGCCAATGGGGACATCCCACATGGTCACCTAGTGGGGGATGCTGGCTATGCACTGAAGCCGTGGCTGATGACACCCATCAGAAATGCACACACACCTGAACAGGAACGCCATAGTGAGGCACACGCACAAACACGAAATGTAATTGAGCATGTTTTTGGGCTGGTTAAGTCACGGTTCCGGTGCCTGGACACATCTGGTGGAGCCTTGCAGTACTCACCAACTATATGTACCCAAATTGTCACGGTATGTGCTATGCTACATAATATGATCCTGCAAAAACAGCTGCAGCAGGACCAGCATAGGCCTGGGCCAAACAGCCCCCCACCATTGCCAAGGCCATCACAGGCAGAGCGTGAGTTGGAGGAGGAACAACCTGAGCCTGCCCCAGTAGGCAGAAGGAGGCGTGCCCAGTATGCTTTGGCCTTGGCAAAGAGGCAACTCATAGCACATACACTGGCTCAGTAGGAACTCTGGAAATGATACCTCTCTCTGACCCGCACATATAGTAAAAGGGATGCCTACGTTGACACTACCTGCTTTCAAACATGTATAGGGAGTGTAGTATGTGCATCCGACATAGGCAGCCCTGCATCAACACCTGAGGCATGATTGCCATGTGTTAAGCAATATAAAGCAGTGCCAAACAGCATTTACCATCATGAAGTATATGTAAACAAAATGGCACACACCAACTACTACAAATGTGGTCAATGCAGAGTAATATTGGCCAATGTCCAGCAATGAGGGTTAATATTGAGCTATGTTGGACAAGCTGGGTCTAGGTAGGGCATAGCTGAACAAAAGCCAACATGCTCATGTTTGCTCTACTGGCCTCTAAGCAGTCTGGTCTGCACAGTATGAAAATATAAGCAGCAATGGGCCTTGAACCAAGGATACTGTGCACTACAGTCATAGCACTGAACCACTAGACCATGACAGTACTGCAGTGGTTAGCCTGTATGAAGAAATGTCGATAAGTCTATGCAAAGTATTTCATGGAAACCCTGCAGGCACAGCATAATCCCTGTCGAGTTATGACACAAAGGTGAGTCCTGCAGTAAGAATAGAACCTGACTTTCAACTCACATAATACAAATGTTAATATTGGACATGTAGACATACATCAGCAAATGTAGTGGGCTTCAGACAGCAACATACAGAAAGGTCACACTGTGCCTGCTCACACACTTGAATACATGAGACAAATGTCAGGCAACAGAACACTGACAGTCTGAACTGGGCATGCTCACACACTTAGGCCATGTTGGAGTACAGCATTGGGCCACATATAGCAGGCAGTTGCATGTGTTAACTCACGAACCTCTCACTACCCAGCAATCTGCCCTGTGCACACACTGATATGACAACAGACACCTAAATAATATAGTGGAACCCTGCCACAAGCAAATATGTTCTGCAGATACCTAAGTGGTTCATAGAAAGTGTGAAAGCAAAGATGATAAAAATCTGCAAACAGTATCAGCAATAAACACTGCGCATCATGAAAATTATCATAGGTTCAGAGGTTGATACTAGGCTATCTGCCTAGGGCATGTACAAGCATAGCCAGAGTGTGTTTGGCTTCTGCAACCCAGTCTAATCAGAACACTGTGCCTCTGAATAGTAGGTCACACAAGATAGCCCATTCATGTTGAGTGTATTGTGCCTCTGTCTAGCAGGGACCCAGAAGATATCCCATGGATAAACATGTGATCACCCATCCACATGTCAAGATGTCACCTGTAGGTGGTCAGTGGGTGGCTCTGCCTATGCAAAACCGGGACTACACTCTGGAGTGAATGGAAGCTTTCTAATAATAATCTGTCACCCCAGCATGTCCTTTTAACATCAGTGCTGAGGTATATGTCCCTGGAGTGTGTAGCTCTAAGGGAGTCAGATATCCTGAGGTGGAGCATGTCCAGTAAGCCTGGGTCAGATATTGCCTGCAACTACAGGCACACAACACATCCGTGTAGGTGGTAAGTGACTGAGTATAGCTGGAGTTACTGTATCAGAACTGTGCAGGGCATCTGTGTGAGTCCCTACATCTGCTCAATGAGTAACATTTGTGGCCATTACAGTTGCTGCAGGTGTCAGGTAAGGTACATCCCAAATGTGGCATAGTAACCAAGCATGGTCGTGAAGAGTATAGGGGCACAATGACCACACGTGATCAACATGTGAAACCATGTGAGATATTGTGGGATATGTAGACGTACTGTCTAACCACTATGGCAATAGGATTATCAAAGGTGAGAGGACGAACAGGTTGTGTCCCCAAAACCGTAACAACCACTGCTGTATGTAATGGATTACAACCTATGTGGTAATGTGTGGGCATTTTGTCATCTTCAAAGGGGATGAGTATGCAACTAATGACATGTAGCCATGGGCCATGGCTCAGGCACCATTCAACCTATTTCTGTGAGACCCTGTATGAGTATGCATGTGCCAGCAGGAGAGCTGATTATAGCACCCAGTTTGCAGTCATCTGCGAACATGGGCAGCCATAGCCCTCCTGTGATAGCCTGTACATCACACAAATATATACTGAACAAGAGAGGTCCCAGGACTGAGCCTTGTGGGATGCCATGTGTCATGGGTGTATAGTCAGACATGGCACCTGCAACACTGAGCATGTGGGTGCTATCCCTGATCCAGGTAGCAATCCATCATGTCAGGTATGTGTCGATATTGATGCTGTGGAGCCTATGCATAATGGCTGAGCGGGGTATTGTGTTGAAGGGTTGTGCAAGGTCCAGGCAGGCTGTGTGGACAACTGTCCCAACACTGATGGACCTGGTAACTGTTGAAAGAATATGAACAGGTCCAACAGGCAAGATCTGCCCACAACAATGCTGTAATGTGTAGGACCCAGTGTCTGTAGGTTTCCCATGTCTATGTGCATGAGTCCCATTACAATACACCCCATAGCTTTGCAGAACAGGCTAATTAGCCTTTTAGGCTGATATTGCCTGTGGTCTGTTGTGGCAGTATTCAGTGGAGCGGGACCACTATCACTGTACGCCATTCCGTCGGTACATATGCTGCTGTAACTCTTATGTTGAACAGTGACTTAATGTGAGTGTTATGTCTGTCATGAAGGCTGTGTACGACACAGGCTGGGGCATTGTCTGATCCCATTGATGCTGCGTTGTCCGCTGTGGGGAGGGCAGCACTCACCTGCTTACTCGTGATGTCTGGGAGGTTACACTCTGTTGGTATGGACAGTACCACCTTAGGGGGATGTGGGGGACACATCTGCACTGAACCTGTTTGCCAGGATGATGGCAATGTCAGTGGGTTCAAGGTATGTTTAGTCAGTATGCATTAACATGCAGCATATCAGTGAGTGTCCAGCCAGGTACCTGAATCGACTGAAGAAGGCCTTATGAGTGTCCGACGTGTCTGGTGCAATTGTCCGTTAGAAGCGTGCCTGACATGTTACCCAAGTGATTGTAGTTGTCTGCTAGTACAGATCACAGATGCCTTCCCTGTCTGGGATTGTGCTCTATCATGTAGTAGCTTTCTCCATTTGTTGTAAAGCGTATGTATGGCTGGGGTCTACCACACAGGTCCACTGCCATTGCAGGAATGAGACCAGTTGTTATTTTGGATGTAACAATCCATGCGGTCCACTAGGTGTCCATAGAATGTGTATGTAAAGGATACAGCAGTCTGAGCCATACTTACCACTGACCCAGGGTCTCTGAAGGATACCACCGTGGTTTGGAGGAGTATGCCGTTTTCCTATGGGAAGTTCACCAACATTACCCAGGAAGGGTGTGGGGACGGGATATGGATGTCCAGTGAGATAAAGTATGTTCTGCCCTTAGCAATGAGGGGTATGTCGCAGGTGTGGTACATAGAGTCCCCATGTCGGTGATGATCATGTGCAATATATTGTCCCCTCGTGTGGGTGTGGTGACTGGTTGTGCCATAGCATATGAGTGTAGAAATAGTAGCAACTGTTGGTCAAGGGTGTTGTGGCCTGAGTACTATCCACTGTCAATGTATGGGTATTTGACGTCACCCAATATAATGGTGTTTGGGGAGACCTTCATATTGTCCAGTGTTCCCAGGGAAGCTGAGTGGGGTTGCTGAGTTGGGGAGTGTGGTCTGTAGCAGGCAACAAACCAAAAGGCCGATTTGCACAATGTTAGGTGCATATGTATGGTCTGTGATGCTTTGTGTAGTGCTACCAACCTGGAGGTATGTGTATCTGTGATGTATATGGGTACACCCCCTAATTGTGTTGGCCATTCCATGTTATGTGGTCAGAAAGCATGGTATGAAATACAACCTGGTAGTGCTGGTGTGCATGTGGGAGCCTGAACCATGTGTCTGTTAGTGCACAGATATTGCTATCCTCCATACTGAGGAGATCCCTGAGTGGGCGCAATTTGAGGGTAATACATCTGGTGTTGAGCAGCATTACCCTCAGTGTCGTGTACTCTGTAATGTCTATGGAGGTGGTTCTGTCCTTTGAGCCCCGCTTAAATAAGGCACTATGGTGGCAGCAAGTACCCTAGCCAGTATTCAAAGGTCCAAGGGTGACAGGTGCAAGCTGTCCATAGGGAAGCTATGTGGCATGTCGAGCATGTCACCCCAGGGTGACAGACACTGTATCCCCTTTGAATAACGCCAATATGTTAGCCAACTGTTAAACGTGATCAGTGTGTTGGTATACTGTGACATCATACTTGGTGAGTGTAAGATGCTAGACAAGGTCAGGGTAATACTGGGCTGGGCTACATGATCACAGAGTTCCTCTATGTTTCATGTTATGTGGTCCAGGGAGGAACATCTGAGGTTGTACGCACCAGCTTGGACAATGATGGAGCCAGTCCTGGACTTGCTTTGGAGTGACCTGAGTGCATGTGTTATGTGGCAGATCCTGGCACCTGAGAGACAGCTCAAAGTGACTATTCCCTTGTTTGGCCTGGTGAGTGGGACAACAGTGTGTTTGACATTAAGTGTCACCTATAACAAGTGTATCAGGTGTGTTGTTTAGCCCAAAGGGCAATGACTGTGTGGCACAGTGACATTGTGAACTGCGTGACATGTGGGCATTGTAGTGGGGTAGCAGTTGTATGTGTGTCTGCTGTGGAGGTCTCTACTGCTTAGGCAGAGTATATGTAGAGCCTCCGAATATGTGTATGTGTGATAATGTGTTTTTTGTGCTGTCACTATAGGTGTATGTGAGACTGATATCTGGTGTGTGTGTGGTCACCCTCACCACCTGATAGACTATGCCAGTCATGGGTCGAGAGAGCTCAGTGTCCTGTATGTCAATATTGTTACATCTCCCACATATATGTGAGTGTGATGTGAGGAGGAGAGGGTCGTCTGTGTACATGAGGCAGATGTGACATTGTGTCATAACCACAATATTCACTAGCTGAACTGGAGAGTACACATTAAACCAACTCCTGGACATGCCAGTGTATTATGATAACATACTCTGTAGCCTGAGCACAAAGGATCAGTAGGTTGTTAAGTGTGTAAAAGAGTATAACCGGGATTAGTGCTCAGGTTTGTTGGTGTTTTGTAAAGAGTGGCTGAGAAGGAGTCCAGACTGAGAATCATGACATGTCCTTCAGCTATGTAATAAATAGTAATGTACACACATATATATGCTGAGTCAGGGACAACTGTACCTTACTGACATTGCCAACATCCTATCAGACAGGCCCATGTATACATACCCACCTCCCACAGACGATAGTCCCTGACATCATACCAGGAGATATCATATGTAAAATGGCTGAACAGCTCCCCCCAAAGCCAAAAGCATGGCAGAAATTGGATTACATTGTTTCCCAATATGTGTCATGCAAGCACTACAGAAAAAACAGACCCTGCACCTGAACAGTCTGTTGAGCCTCACCCACTCCACAGGACCTGGAACTGTTGAATGTGTTACAGCAACATAAGACACTCCCCACGTGTGTGGGTGCACAACACACCATGGGAAGTATAGTCCAGTAAGCCTATAAAGTCTGATCTGCAAGGCCATGGAGTGCATCATGGCAGACGTGATAAACAGAGCTATTGGAAACTGACAAACACACAACCCTACCAACTGTGGTATGTTCATGTGCAGATCATGGTTCCCAAGCATGCTACACCATCTGCAAGGCAGCCAGCCAGGACATACATCATGGAACAGAGCTACACATGTCCCACATAGACTTTGAACAGCTCTTCATCAACATCACAGACACATGTCGTATCCTCAAAATCAACAATCTGTGCATAGATATGTGTTGACAGATGGAGGGATGTCAATGTATCCACAGATAGATCACACAAGGTGAGACTCACGGGGTCCTGTACAAGCTGTTGATACCTGCCAACCTACATGGATCATTCCTGGGATTGCAAAACAATGTGTACACACATTACCATGTCCAGTCTGATGATGTCATCATCCTACAAATATACCAGGAGAACAGAAATCACCCTGTAAAGCATATAGCGTGCCATGTTAATGTGAAGCTCTCTAATATCATAACATAGTTAGATAGGGGTGTAAGTCCTGCAAATGCCAACTGTGTGTGTGTGTGTGTGAGGGGTGTATGTGCGTGGTGTCTTTTGAAAGTAGTAGCCTTTTTGGAGACTGGGAAAACACATTAAAAGAGGTACATCCCTCTTTGGAAAGTCTGATGATGTCAGCATCCTACAAATATTCAAGGAGAACATAACCCCCCCCCCAAGTAATGCATATAGCGCACTGTGTTAATGCGTATCTCTTTAGTATCATAACATAGTTAGGTAGGGGTTTGAGTCCTGCAAATGCCAAGTGTGTGTGGGGGGGTATGTGTGTGGTTTCCTTTGAAAGGAGTAGCTTTTTTGGAGACTGGGAAAACACATTAAAAGAGGTACATCCCCCTTTGGAAAGTCTGATGATGTCAGCATCCTACAAATATTCAAGGAGAACATAAACCCCCCAATAATGCATATAGCGCGCCGTGTTAATGCATATCTCTTTAGTATCATAACATAGTTAAGTAGGGGTTTGAGTCCTGCAAATGCCAAGTGTGGGTGTGGGGCGTCTGTGTGTGGTTTCCTTTGAAAGGAGTAGCCTTTTTGGAGACTGGGAAAACACATTAAAAGAGGTACATCCCTCTTTGGAAAGTCTGATGATGTCAGCATCCTACAAATATTCAAGGAGAATATCAACCACCCAGTAATGCATATAGTGCGCCATGTTAATGTGTATCCCTCTAGTATCATACCATAGTTAGATAGGGGTTTGAGTCCTGCAAACGTCAAGTGTGTGTGTGTGTGTGTGTGTGTGTGTGTGTGTGTGTGTGTGTGTGCACAGGTGGTCAATGCACTGTGGGTTTTGCTTTTACTATGGTATGACATATGTTTCAAACAGTCTGTGCATCACACACATTGGGTATCTGCGTGTCAAATAAATATGTGTACATGTGACCTCAATCAGTACATAGGTGTGATGCCTGCATACGACATGAATACATTTGTAACCTTCGACAGATTGTGCTGCTGCTTCACAAATCATAGGTCACATATGTATGTCTGTGTCAAGCCTGGCCAGTGTAGTGATCTGTGGCCAAGGACATCTCTGCCACACACACCCATGACAGGTACTATAGAGTACTGTGAGTGAGGGTAATTGCCAGGGTATATGTCAGACATATTCATACACAACAATGACTGGCAATAACGGGCAGTCATTATAGGTGTACACCAGCCCTGTGGATATGCATGCAGGCCCCTAATGTGTTATGTGAAACACCGAAAGACCCCACAATACCTATGGATATGTGGATACCAAGGGACAGATGACAACACGTGTCTGTCTGTACACATTGGTACCCAACATACATGAAAGAAAACAAAAGCTGGGTAAATGCCTGGTATACACCTCAAGCGAAAAAATGAAAAGACCAATGGTTAGACCACAGCTGAATATAAAAATGGAATAATCCACGTCAGGAAATAAATCACTTGCAGCTTCACAGTAGTGCCCTTTATAAAACCAAAAGTTATAACTGAGATGCAGTAGTCAAGGTAGACTCCTGAAGAAGCGATCAGCTGACTTAGATCGCGAAAGCGCTTACTCTTGTTTAATAAAATGGTGTGAAACTGCAAGTGAACCATTTCCTACCTTGACTACTACATCTCAGTTACAACTTTTGGTTTTATAAAGGGCACTACTGTGAAGCTGCAAGTGATTTATTTCCTGATGTGGATTATTCCATTTTTATCTTCAGCTGTGGTCTAACCATTGTACCCAACATACATGTTGAGGGCTACCACCTAGGTGGTACTGTCGGGATAGTATGTATAGTAAATGTGGATGAATATGCCATAGACGGCTTACTGCTATACAGCATGTATTGGACAACAGGTATCTGTCTGTATGATACCCTTGTGTAGGATATGCATCCCACCCAGGGAATGCAGTGTAGGCCAAGGCATGCATTTCCAGATGTTGATGGATATCCCTAGTATATTTGCATGTACCTAAGAGGGCTATATGCCACACAGGTGTGGTCCCAGGAACGTGTGGTGGTCAATACCACTGGTTACTGTTATTGTATAGTACTGGGAGGATCCAACTGTTACTGAGTTCCCTACAACTGTGAGTCATTTGTCAGGACATCATCTAATGATTGGTTATAGTCATGCTGTTGAGATGGTGTATACTACCAGACTGCAGATCATTGACAGATATTAACAGTATCACCCACAGCATAGTGCCAACCCATGTCATACACACATGTGTACCCATGTTAGTACATATCTGTAGTAGAATGCATACTGGCCATCGAAAGATACCATGATATGTTAACAATGTGTAGAACAGGGTAAGTTGCACATTCCACATGTCCACTATGCACGTACATGCAGACAGTGCGCACACACCATGTTCACAGATGTACATCCGCTAATTTGTAATGCACACATCACACACATACTGTTCACTCACTAACACATGCTAGCAACACTGTACACTTCAGTCAAGTGGCACATGGGTGGATATTACATACTCAGGACTAACACTGGTGCAAACAATACTACAATTACTATCACAGCTGTGATGCATAATGTCTGTTCAGGTATACCTACAAGTATATCATTGCACTTTCCTGTCGTCAACTTGCTACTATTGCTACACTGCTATAATGTCACCCTGTGCATCAGAACCATGTTATCCTGTTCCTGCATCAATGTTACAGATGACAGGAGGTGGCACAGGTGTCATCATATGCACAGGGTGTGTTGTAGTTTTGCCAGAGCTCAACATTGACCCATCCAATTGGCATGTCTGTGTGTGTGTGTGTGTGTGTGTGTGTGTGTGTGTGTGTGTGTGTGTGTGTGTGTGTGTGTGTGTGTGTGTGTGTGAGGGACAACAGTACTGCATGGGCCAATGTTGATGTAATGTGTGCATGTATGTGTGAGCCCTAGTTGTATGGTAAATGTGTGTGTGTCTGCATGCACACAACTCCACCATGTGGCTGCCATATATGGGCGGTTGTGGGACAGCCACAGACTGTACCTGCTAGGCCATACAGATAACTGTCTCTGGCCATGGACACAGTACTTGTGCCTAACAGGGGTGCTACGGGCAGTATCAGGTACCAACCCTGACTGGGTGCTGTCATCAGAGGCAGAGGTATGATGACTGGACCCATGTCCCTGCTGAGACTGGCCAGTGCCACGTGCATGTGGTCTAGTAGGATGGTCAATGGACAGGCCAGCCCCAGCATTGCTAGGGCTGGTACTGCCACTACGGGAGCGGCTGTGATCCATGGTCCGTCCGTGACGACTGCCAGCTGATGCTGTTGCTGGCATGCGTCTGCGTTGGCTTCTCACCCGTCCCGCACGGTCTTGGCACATGGCTAACACATCGTGGAGGACATCTAATGTCTCCCTCCAATGGTTATCAATGACCTCGGTGTAATTCCGGATGGCACCGGCAAGGTCACAGATGCTGTCATTGATAGCAGTGTAATGGGCCCTCTGTGCCCTTAGTCCCTGTAGGGTGTACCGTTCCATATGTGCCTGTGCCTGAATTACATCCTGGAACATACTGGAGGTTGCAATACCTCTGGGGGCATGTCTGCCAGGGGCAATACGACCAGTGGTGCTTCCCCGAGAACTCCTGGACATCTGCCTATGTGGTACCATTCCAGTAATCCAGCTATGGCTGCTGTGAGGGGATGCACGTACCATAGGTACCACACTCTCCTGCCAACTGTATGCTGTCCTTCAGCTAAGGCCATTGGTGACGAGGGATGTATTGGCAGTATGAGTGTGCGCATAGATGGGGTTGACCGCTTTGTACTGTCGATTGGTGGACCAACGACAGACCCTGTCAGACCTTCCTGTGCCACAATACATGTCTCATTATTTGCACTATCAGCGGCGTTGACATCAGGTTCCCTGCTGAATTCAGCCACCCCTAACTCAGCACCTGTGGAAGGAAGACAGGAAACGCACTTTACAATCTGTACGTGATGTTAGCACACATGCACACATGAACACATGCACACATGCACACATGAACACATGCACACATGAGCACATGGACATATGAACACATGAACACGTGCACACATGCGCAGATGCACACATGCACACATGAACACATGAACACATGAACACATGCACACATGAACACATGCACACATGGACACATGCACACATGAACACATGAACACATGCACACATGAACACATGCACACATGCACACATGAACACATGCACACATGCACGCATGCACACATGCGCATAAATACACTGCTCACCACAGCACACACACACACACACACACACACACACACACACACACACACACACACACACACACACACACATACACACACCAGCAATCCAACCCATACACAATAGTGGGTGATGGTGGGTGACAGTATCACAAGGCAAACAGTCACCACACACATGTTAGCATGCAGAATATGTGTTGCTCAAGGCCATGCAGTGCAAGTGTAGACAGCCCTATCTAAAGACATTATACATGGCTTTGATGCATGTGTGTAGTTGTTCAGTGATTGGGTACACCCTGGAACAGAGTGTGTACATGGACACAACATTGCTGTACAAGTATTATCTGCTCTACAATGTCATGTGCAGCATCACTCAATGGTATACATACCATGGCTGCATGTGTTATCTGTGTGACACATAGATATGCCATGTCTGATGACAGTGTCTGTGTCCATAGCACATAATAGTGAGCACAGGTGTAGCAAATGTATGCAATGTACAGACATGGGATGAGTGGTGCATGTAGACGTGAAAGAATCCCAATGCTCGACATGGACATTGTACAGTGGTTATGGTGAGTGTGACACATATTGCAGATATGTCAGTGCCAGCCACAACATGGCAGGCTACACGACTGCAGCATTAAACACAGCACATACCCAATGTGTGTCATGGGACCTATACACCCAACAGTATTCCAGGACATATATGTGACTCTTTGTACAGATGGCGACTGATGTGCAGAATGTGTATACTAGCATATGTAAGCACACACACAGCATGCTATGCATGGTGTGTATAGGTGCATATGTTTGCACACACAGAACAATGAGGTACACAGCAAAGACTGCTATGTGTAGTACTGTGGTCACTGTAACCAGATGGGGTGTAATACCATGTGCCATCATCATCATCCTGCATCTTGTGGTCATTCATGGCTACTACTGTGTGACAGACCACCACCTAGCATGCAGTGGATACGTTCACTATTACACAGCCACTTTGTACATGGGTGTATGAGGTGCCCAGTAGGGAGCATTGCCTCACATGACTGTGTTATGTGTTGAAGAGTGTTGCACAGCCCCATGATAGGCCTCTACCCCTGAGGTACATCATGTGTGTGTAGATGACATGTGGGATACTGACGTGTGACCTTACAGCGGGTGTGTGGTTACACCATATGTAGCATGACTTTGTGTACTGCATGTGATCAATGTGTTATGTTGTGTACAAGTGTTGCAACTATGCCTATCCAATGTGCAGTACGGTGTTGCCACAACTGTGTGTCATGCTCTGTGTATTGCATGTCATTGAGGCAGCTACTGACATTACTCAGCTGTGCAACATCTCACAGCAAACATGCACGGCATGCATTATGCGTAGGTGTGTTATGTGTACATGGCCTACACCTCACCTATGACATGCATATTTCATTACCAACATTGCAGGTATAACACACTCACCAGCATGGATCAGCTGCCCTGCGGTCACACCAGAGGGACCTATGAGAATATGAGAGGGTTCATCAGTGGCCACAACTGTGGCATTGCTACAGTGGGTATGCTAAACTGCAGTACAACAACAGTCAACAGTCACAGGTGTAGGTGTAGGGATATTATTCAAACTATCCGTTTTGCACAACACTAGGCAGCTGAGCTGCTAAACACACAGTACACATCTCACATACACATAATCTAACAATAAAGTTAACTGTAGTCTACAGATTGGGCATGTTACCTGCTTGCTCCAGGTGGATGTGCTGGGTGGCTCCGGCTTCCATTACAACACATGTCAGTGGTTGTTGTAGTTGTTGTCCAGGAGCCACCATGCTTAGGAGCAGCTCCTGCGCTCTAGTGAGGTGGAGATGAATGGCCACCCCTCCACCTGTGGCAAGCTGCTATCTTTGGATATCAGACGCACACCGCTGGACTTGTCTAATTAATTCACTGCAGTGATGGCGTACCTGCTCGTATGTCCAGTTATGAATGCCTATGTCATTTACCTGACTAACAAGTTCCTGCCACAGTGCAGTCCACTCCTGCTGGTGCTGGCTGCTTCTGGAGAAGAGCATTGTGTACTGCTGCAAAAGGCTGTTGCGTATCACCTCTTCCTCATCCGCTGTATATGCTGGGTTGCTGTGGTGGGCCATCTGGATGAAAAAGATATGAACAATATGTGTGAGAGTGTCATGTGTCACACTTTACACCTTTACCCACAGATATCACTTTACTGCCATATATACCATCCTATTGGCTGTCAGAGGTTGCACACGTTCAATACCACTTATTGGTTCTCAGGCCACAACTAACTAACACTGCCTGGCAGACTCTATATATCACACCGCAATACAACAGTACCTGACACACTGTTTGTGACACATTGCACAACCTCAAGACAGGGGTGTATATCACACCGATGCACAAACAGAGATGTCATCCATTGCAATGGATGTATAGTACAGGTACAGCAGTACCAATCAACCACCCTAGTCATTGATGCCATAGCCCTGCCTAACAGATGTGTCCAGTTGTTACTATAGGTGGCATACTGCTGCAACAGAATATATATGTTGCTGGATACACACATTTACCCTGTAACACACATATGATTGCAGCCACTGTACAGGCATAATTACACACACATCAGGCAAACATACAATGCACCACTGTATGCCAACACAGATGAGCATTACCTGTGTACCATACGGTACTGTGTGCCACTTCTTACACACCCTTATGTCTGCATTCTGTCCTCTGTGGAGACTACAGGAAACACACATGACAGTGTTTCCAAGCAATGTGAACACACACCATACTGTGCTGTTTAGGCCTACAGCTTCAGGTAGTACTACAGTTCATATTGGTGATGGATTCACCAGCAGTACCACTCACTAAGCATACATGTATTGCTTTAGCCTACAATGAGACACCGCATTCATCAACAGAGAACTACGTCACATCATCTGCCGTACTACTATGTCTGCCTAACAGTACATTACACATCAGTTGCTGTCCTCACAGCTAGGATAGGCACTACCATGTCAGATACAACATCACACTAAGCTATCACACCTTTACAGACCTTGCACACATTCAGCGTTACACTTATGCAACCTCACATAGCAGCTATTGCATTAAGTACATGTGTGAGTGCATAGTGTCATAGGTAGGTAATATGCTATTGGCCCTAGGGCCTATGGCAACCTAGCCATATGCTACCCTGGCCTTTGACACACATGTACTTTGATTTCACTTGCCCCTGCCAACCTGAACCACAGATGTGTTTCCTGGAGTGTACTACCAATCTCCCATACAATCATCAGGGGTATTTATAACAACTGCTAAGGAGGAGCCTTGTTTGCTATTGCTATGTGGTCTATTCCGGTGTATGGCATATCTCTGAGATGGGAACCTATCCCTCCAGCATGTGCTGTTTAGTGAGCTGACAAGATTTAGGGCCCTAGAGCGTTTATCCCAGAGGGATTGTGATATGTTGTCATGGTGGTTGTCACCCTGCTATGGGTGTGACATACCTATGTATGTCTGGCAGAGGTCACCTCTGTATGGCCAGTATGCAATACAGTGTACTTGTGATTTTGTGAGTCAGTCTGCATAGGACATCTGTTTGCAGCCAGTATTACCCTCTGGGGGGTCTGTCGGTGGCCTGTTCACCTGGTGTAGTTGTCATGTGAAGTACATACCACACAGGGCATTGTGATAAGTACAGGGGAACTCTACCCTATACGTCCATAGCTGATGCACTTGTTGTCATGACACATACCACACAGACAGATTACAGGTGTAGTGTGGCACTGTCTTCATCAAAGCGGAGGCTACTGTCCACCTGTGTCCCATGTTCCCTTATCACACTTTCAGTGTTAGGTACATCTCTACCTATGTGGTAGTTAATTGGTACACTGTTTTGGGAAGGTGGAATGGCACTGCAGTATCAACACTTGTCTACAGTCCGTGCCTTGGTCACCACACACCTGTTGCGGTACATATGAACCTGTGTCTCTCTCTCTCTCTCTCACTCTCTCTCTCTCTATATATATATATATATATATATATATATATATATATATATATAGATATATATTATATACATGCATATCTATACACATACATGTACACATCCATTGCTGTACACATGGATGTACATATAGGCACATGTACAGTCCACCTTTCATGGTGGGGATATCACTTATGCGACAGTTGTGGGATGTACAGGTATGTGATTAAATTGCACAGTGTTGTGCAGAATGCATGTGAGTGTCCTCAGCCCTTGTTGCATTAGCAGGCTTCACTGGCTGTAATACAGCAGATCTGACACATCTGTCCCACAGCATTTAACCACCACATGACATATATCAACACTACCATAACTGGCCTTAGGCATAGGCCAACTGGGCGGCTGCCTAGGGCGCCGCTCTAGCAGGGGTGCTTTTCCACTATTTATGTGGTGTAGTAAGACAAGATGGGGGCACCAGGAAGTGTGGTAGGGGGCACCGTGGAGCCCTTTTGCCTAGGGCACCAGTTGACCTATGGCCGCTCCTGTGCACTGCATGCTGTTTTCTAAGCCACACACTATGACCTACATGGATATATGCACATATCAACCTTCACTGACAGATATCTGTCCACTCTTCACTAACACTTGCAGCATATCCCTTGCCCTATGCACATGTGCAAATACAGATAGATACATACTGCTGCCACACATGGATGATTTGCAGTGTGTAGAGTACTCGTCAGGAACATCTACAATATGCCAACACATACATGTGAGTTACATACCTTACCTTAGTATTTCCCTGCTCTGTGTGTTATGGTTTTGTAGGTTTTTTTTTTTATTGGTGTTTTTTTTTTTGGTTTTTGCCCTCTATTCAATGTTCTGTCTCTGTTTCTCACTCTGTTCTGTCTCTGTCTCTGTCTCAGTTGTGTCTGTGTCTGTGTCCGTGTCTCTGTCTCTCTCTCTCTCTCTCTCACTCTCTATCTCACATCACCTGCAATGATATAATTGCATGTGTGGACTGCAGGTACAGCCGGCTTTTCTAGGTATCTGCACTTGTGCATGTGACAGCTTCTGCACCAATTACTGCCCACCATTCAGTAATTTCATGCAGCCTGCTGTTTGGTGATTGCATTACTCACTTTAATTGCAGCCCACTGCTATAAAATGCTATGTTAGGTAGGCATAGCCCTTTCAGATTTCCAAGGTGGGGCCCATGCTTGTTTGCTCTGGACACCGTTGTGTCAGTCTGACGGTTGGTGTATGTCTCTTATCTGATGCTAGGGTTGTAGCCAGTTATATGCATATTGTACTCAAACCTGAATGTTGCTGCTTCCAGTACACACATCTCAGTGTAGACATGTACGCACCCCTCCAAATAATAACACAGGATACATGGGAGTATGTACTTTTTTCTCACTTACACAATTAACTGCCATACAAATGTGGTCATTGCACTGTATTCCTGTGGCCAGTATTAATCCTGGTCTGATACTGTGTGGTGTTTGTAAGGTGCTACTGTAACATTATTCCCTGTTAGGATGGCTGGTTCTCCTTTCACAGTCATGTCATGCAATTCCACAACCACTGCTGGTAAAGACCCACAGAAAAGGATTAGTGTTATACCATTTATAATTTTCATTTACATTCCCTCATTGTAATGCATGATATATTTATTTCAGAACCAAGTAATTGGTATATCTGCTGTGGCTTAGTGATAATTCATGCAGTCTGTTGTGTTAATGGTCTGGGGTTCGAGACTGGCAGAGGTATTTGCTTTTGCTGCTGAACAGAACAAGGGCCCTGCCATAGAGTGACTAAGGCACTTTTAAGCAGTTGTAAGCAGGTTTGCGCAGGTTTGCGCGATGCTTAACAATGCTTAGCTAAGCGTACACATGCACACACTCTCTTAAACCCAGTTACTACTGCTTAAAAGTGCTTACTCTCGCTAACCCCCATGCTAATTTCTTTTAAAGAAAAGAAAATGGGGAAATAGGAAAATGGTGAAAAAGGGGGCACAAAGAGGGACACACAGTAGGTAAACAAGCTTGGGATGTGCAGGACGGGTGTAGGGAAGGTCCATAGCTACCCATTTCTTTAACAGCAACAGCTGTGCAAATGCAATGAATTTGGAGTGAAATTTGAAACCTTCCACCCCTGGGAGAGGGGTGAGGACAACAAAGTATGTTGTACTGCCATTTCTAATTATCAGCTTACATGTTTGTCCGATGGACATGTGTGCGAAATGGGCAGCTATGTATGGGGGCGTAATTTTTTTTGGGTACAGATTGCCCCCTTTTTTTTTTTTTTTCAGGTGAGAGTGGGAAGTGAGGTAGAGGAAGTAGGTATGTCCGGGGATGTAGGTTGGGAAGGTAAACAGACAAGACAGACAAGACGTATACAGGGGCGGTGTATGACACATGGGGTGGGTGAACACAATTGATGGGGTCGGATGTTTGGAAATCGCAAGCCCATGAGCCCACAGATGGTAACAGTGGAACAGAGATCCCCACCCATGGGCAGTCACCACTGAACCTTCACAGCCCCGAGGGTGGCTGTGCTGGGGGCTGCGTAGGACGGGCAGGCTCATCCATGAGATGCGCTACTCTCGCCTCAAGCTGGTGTAGGGGATCACAACCCATACCCTTTGAAGGGTGACAGGTGGCCCTTCTCCACCCATGCTTGCAATGGGGGGGTGAGCCCCATCCCCTGCAGCGCTTCCACCCGAAGGTGGCACAGGACCAATGGAGGAGGGGAGCCCGGGCTGGGCACCAGACCTGCTGGTGCCAGTTGCACTCGCCGGCTGAGGAGGGACAGATGGGTCCACTGGGACTGGCCTTCCCGTACGTTCTGTGATTAGGTGTGTTTAATTACAACATAAGCAAAACAGCATTCCAGATTAGTTGTAACAACATGCAATAATATTCCCATTAACCCAACACACCAAGGGTACAACAGTTGAACAGCAAGCATAACACATGCATATATTGAACCACAGTGGTTATTCCAACAGCATGCAGGGATGTTTCAAAAGACCACCATGATTGTGGTGTTTAAACAGGGCACATGCATCAACATGAATGCAAATATTTATAGAACAATAGGACATATGTCCCAACAAATATTTAAGATTACACATACCCATTGAGGTGTGGAATTGCATGGTTTATGCACATACAGTAGGGTGTATAAAAATCCTTGGTTAACATCTTATAATGACCTTTTAGTCTACACAACATTCCTAGTGACTGCAAGTGTATATCCCCTACCTGTATTATTACATTGCCACCATACATTAGGTTGTGTAATGGGTTTGGCTAGTTCAATATATGCCTGACCTATATCTGACATACTAACTGTCCAGGATGCAGATGTTACTGCTACATATTTCTTGATTGCATTTATATTTCTTTATCAACATATCTCGGATGTTTTCACATGATTTTTTCACTTCGATTTGTACAGAACCCTGCATTTCTTGACACACACTCACATTTCTGGGGAAAAAATAACATGCTACACGTGTGCTAGGTTTACTTATTCATGCCAGCCAGTAACTGCCTGTTGTGGACTGTATATATGTTTCACAGCTACTAGTACTTCCATCACCCACTATATATGGGACTGCATAACTCTGGGTTGCCAGCACCTTTTCAATCAGTACTGTTTGTATACTGCAAGGGTACAACAACATTTCAGACTCTGTGCCACAAACACACTCTGGGTTTTAGACCTTTATTAATGACATTACACACTTTTCCACAGGCTCACTCCTTTATTTGTTTTAACGGTGTATATGGCAGACATGTTCAAGACATATTATACCTTTATTAATAGGTTAGAACAGGCTCACTCACTTATTTTATATAACAGTGCCTGCAGAGATATTATTCCAGACGTATGTTACCTTTCTTAATGGGTTTCTACACTCTTTTTCTGCCTCTCTGACATTTTTATCTGACAGTACATGCAGATGACTTATTCAGGCAATTTTAGGGCTGTATTATTGGACTACAACACTTTCTTTCATGCTCTCTCCCATATTTTATATAACAATACATGCAGAATAATCACTAACCTGCATGGTGGTGCAGCCTTAGCAGCGTATCAGCATAGGCTTGCTGATTCATAGCACAGTCACCTGCAGCTGTAAAGTAAATGAAGGGATATTGAGACATACCTATCCGTTATACATACTCCATTATCAATTCTTACATACTGCATTCCATGGCTACATACTCAGTTGTGGGGCATCCCGCATCCCATGGGCCTCCTGTATCCATTGGTTCAGGCAGTCCTGCTTTCGTCTCTTCAGGTCTGCATGGTGGTGATTGACCTGCTCACCAGTCCGAGGAATGCCTGTGGCACTGGCGAGGTCACGAGCTAACCGGTTCCAAGCCTCTGCCTTGTACTCTATCCCTTGGAACTGGCCCTGCCGGAGTCTCAACTCATGACAGTGGACAAGGAGCCAAACCATGTATTTGGACTCCTCGATGCCCCAACGTTGCGCTTGGAAGCATGTTCCCTCTCCGACACCAGACATTCTAACTGCAGATGTGAGCTACTATCAGTTATAGCGTGTATTCCCGCTTGTGGGGCTTAAATATGCCGTATTTCCGGCACTTTTTTGTGATTGGCCATTTTGTAAAATTCTCAGCTGACTGCAGACCTGCTTAGTAATGGTTAAACTACCATTCGTAAGTATATGAATGTTAATAATGGCTGTTTCCCCTATGTTGTCATGGCTTAGTGGTTCTGTATTTTGCTTCTGATGCAGAGTCCTGTGTTCGAACCTTGTCATTCATTTTATTTTCATACTATCCAGACAAGCTAGGGGGTGTGGCTGCATTTAAGCAACTTTGCTCTATGTTGCACCTCGGTGCCCTACAGTGCCCTGGTTGGCGAGGCGCGCATGTCCGCGCAAACACATTGCAAACACAAACACATTGCAAATGCAAACACATTGCACTGGGTAAAGCACCATTGAGCTATGGGCAACTCTATTGCAGTGGGTAAAGCGCTATGAAACTATGGGCAACTCGACTGCACAAGGAAAAGCGCTATTAAACTACGGGCAACTCTATTGCGCTCGGTGAAGCGCTGCTTAACTGCAGGCAATTTTATATCAGGATCCTTTAAAATATTTATTTTGTTCACTGATACATTGGCCATTTCACTGCTTTTTAGTAATGTTTAAACATATTTGTTGGGTATTATTTCATATACTGATTTCAAAAATAAATACGAAGGGGAGTGGTGGGACTCGAACCGTGAATGCCTCTTCTTTGTGCGAACGCTCTACAATTACGATATTGCTATTTGGTGTGATTTGCATTAACATTCTTTCTTATGCTCTTCCATGTCAGAATTGCTAACTCTAGCTAAGCAATGGGCACACCCGCTCACACACACGCAAATACAGGCAGCTATTTTGGGGATTTAAAAAAATATATTTAATGTTTTGCGTTTTAGAACTGTGATAGGGGTTTACAATATCAGGGAGTGTGGTGTTGGATGCAGGGACATTTGAGTGGACTCGCTCTTGTGTGTTTGCTTTGTTGAGTTTTAAAACACTTGCAGGGGCATGGACATTTAGACTGCTTGGCAGTCGGACACACCCCCTTCTTTCTTACACGATCCGTGTAAGCCTTATGGTTGAGTCAGCGTGCCCTCATGCATATTCATGGCACGCTGACGTCATACCGTTCAACTGCAGCCTCCGAATAAGACTTATTAAGTCTTACACAGAGGATTTGTGAATCCGGGGGGATGTTTTTTTTGTTTGTTTTTTTGTTAATGCCTCATATGACTGGCTTTCCCTTTTCAAGTTCATGTTTCTATAAACAATAATCTAAATTAGCTTTTTGTTAGAAGATCTGCAGGTAAAACAACTTCTATGCAGGAATCTCTGCAAGTACAGAGAGCCATTTTGAAGCAGATTGCTGAGGAAGAAATCTAACTCTTGAATTAAGTTTTGTTGGCTGTTTGACTGTGATTTCTGTCATTAAACTCTAGCTACTAATCTAAACATGATGTTCTCTGAGACACTGAAGATAAAGGAATACAAAGTGAGATGAAAAATTGCATTTGCCCTTATTGCTTCTTGCATGTCAACTGATATGCTATAGGAAGATAGAGTTCCATTAAAATTCTTATCTGATTTCTTATTTATACATTTTCTTTTTTAGAGTTTTTGGTGATTTGCCAGAAATTTCCATGACTTTAAAAACATTGCAGAGTTTAATTTGGCACCTTAATGCTTCTACACAGTGGGTTCCATCTTATAGTACTGACAGTGTTTTGCTTTCATTTAGTGTCTTTCTCCTGAGGCACATCCTACATGCATTTGTTCTTTCAAAGGTATAATTGCATTTATATTACCTGAAAAACATATTACTTGGTACAGCTTAACTCCACTGCTTTTAATTTTCAACCATTTTTGAGCTGATATTGGCCATGGCAAGCCATTAGGTAGTTAAAATGATCTTATCATTGCAAACTACTCCTATGGAGCTGCTACAATTTTGAGGACGATTGCAAGTCTTTAACTCTTTGTACTATAGTTATAATAAATCAGAACCAGTGAGATTAGTCTTTGCCAAAAAATGAGACTGGCTATAACATTTTCTATATGTACTCTTACATACCTCGAAGTTCACAATGCTAAGTTACTGTACGTTATTAGTAGCACACAAGCACTGGATGTGCTGTTTCCTATCCTGAGTTTTATTTTTATGTAAAGAATCAGCTTTCCTCTCGTGAACATGGTCTGTGGACCCAATTATTAGCATTGTGAAAGACACAAATTAGGACAAAAGAAAGTTCAATCCAAACCCTGCTCTTAGCTGTGCAAGTTTTCCCATCTTGAAAAGTTGCATAGTACAATAAGTAATGATTGCACAATAACTTCATGGACTAAAGCAATCTGTTTTAGTAAAAAGCTATAGTGTAAGACACATATTTTCCTTATCCTAGTTAGAACACCTATTGACATACATATTCCAAAGTAATAATCTATTAATTGGCTTACCCATTATAAGGTGGAACCTTGTCTCATTGGAGGTATTTTACTAGCTTATCTGGAAATAGATTTGCTGTAGCTTGCCCTCCATAAGCATGGGTTTCTGATTGTTTTTTTTTTTAGTCTGAGGGGGAGTAGCCCTGTTTTGCTCAGCCAACTTATTGTTAGCTTCTCTGTACTCTCTTCCCACCGCATATTCCTACCCACCCTCATATCATGTAATTTATACTTAGACTTCCTCTCTAGCCAAAGTCCTATCCAACCACTATTGCTCACTTCCTGCTAGCAGATTAAGTTCCATCCAATCACCATCTCTTTAATTACAGCTTACCAGCCATCACTTAATCAATACAGCTTTTCTCTCCCTCTAGACTTTCTCACCACCCAATCATTCCTCAATCTCTATAAAGTGAAAAGAAACAAATCTTTTCAAATTCTTCTCCAAACTAACACAAACACACACACACACACGCACACACACACACACACACACACACACACACACACACACAATTTAAATATAATATTACAGTTACACTTTTACTAAAATCCAGAAAAATGGTAGTTTCTAGCCAATCCAGATAAAAATTCAATCCCTTACATAGTCTCCAACCAGAAACCATGAGTGAAAATCAAATCCCCTCCACTATTCTTCCAGTATGTCACTTATTAAAACTTCTATCACCCCCACATTTTCACTTGCCTTCCTACTCTTATTTTTACAACTTACTATACCCTACCTTATCAACAGATACATCACCTCAAAGCACACCCCAAAACTGATTTTTAAATAAATATAACATCATTACATCATTTCTGGACAAATCTGAACTGCTTATTAACCACATCAGTACAAGACAATTGGCTGGATTCAGCAAGCTCTACATGGAGTGCCTGAATAGTGCAAGAGCTGCTGCACACAATATGGCCGCTGAGCAATCCAGAAACGAGCCCCCGAGATGTGCATGAGTGTGCCTACACTATTCCCACACGGACACCACTGCTATATGCTACTTACCTCATTTGCTGGTGAAAACCATGCAAATGTGGTGAACGATCCAGGAAGCATGCAGGTGTCTGTGCAAGAATAGTGTAATCTGCAGAAATGTATTCAGTTACTAACCGAATACATTTCTGCAAATTACAAAATGAAGGCATGAGAGCTCTAAAGAAAGCATATATTCAATGTAGTAGACATGCAAATGGCCAAATATATAGCCATTGGCATGAGAAATAGTTTCAAAATGATAAAAAAAACTTTTTTTTTTTTTTGGCTGATCTCAGCCATTTAAGCTTAGGGCAGCAGTGCGCAAATGGGATCGGCCCGAAAATAAGAAAAAAGTTGGAAATAAGCTTTTAAACCCAAATCAGCATTTTGCCATAATAGTCAATGGCATGCATAAAATAAGAATACCAGGGAATAATGGTTGCTAAGGGGGAAGGCTGTGAGTGTAGTAACTATGAATTAGCATTCTGTTTTATGCAAATGAGAAGATTGATCCTGAATCACGGATTTTTTCTCAGTGTTAGCTTGCACCCAACCGTGTAGGTGTAGCAACACCATTGTATAAGTCTAAGAGGTGGATGACCTCATAAGTGTGAGTGTCATGCATGCTGTAAACTTATTAGTGCTCTGTGGCCCGTGTTTGCCCTTAGCTAAGCACAGGTAAGGAAGGGGGTGTATCTGAAGCTGCCTAGCAGTGTTTACATTGCCTAAACGGGTGTGTATGCCGAGCACCGGGTTTTAAACAAAAAAATTGAAAAAAAAACAGGAAATTGCAGCTCTGTTCACATCTGAGCACTGGGTATGTGCAGTGCATCTCGGGGCTTCAATGAGAAGGCAATGGGAAGGGAAAATAGCAGTAGGAAGGCAATCAAGGAGAATTAGCATAGCTGGCAGGTGAAATATATCAGAATCGGGCAATTACAGATGGAAGAGCCTAGCACACTACTGTAAACTATGCAAACACCTTCCAGTCTGGTTTTACCCACAAACTCTACACCACCAGTGTACACAGACGGGGACATTTTTCCTGACAAAACTAACAAAATGTTAGAGGCTGCTGTCACTGTCATACATCAACATGTGCAAGAGGCTGAGGCTGGTGAGGATGTGAATACTGATGACCAACGCACAATGAGGAGAAGGAAAAGAGTGTACAGACCCAGGGTAACCTATCAGGGGCTACATGAGCTGGAGACAGTAGAGTGCTATAGGGTAGACAGGGACATTCTACAGCAAATTGTTGAGCTGTTCCTGCCACGCCTCACACACAGAACCAACAGAGGGGAACTCATCCCAGTGGATACCAAGGTATGTGTAGGCTTAAGAATACTAGCCACAGGTACCTTCCAAAGGGCAACTGGGGATATCGTGGGGATCTCACAGGCATCAGCATCCAGGGTACTCCACCAGTTCCTGGATGCCATGTCAGCACATGCCGGTGAGCACATATATTTCCTCAACACCCGTGAGGCATTGACCAGCAATATGCATCTCTTCCACCAAATAGCAGAATACCCTGAGGTAGTGAGTGCTATAGACTGCACACACACACAGACATCAAAGCACCACCCAGTCAGCGGGGTAGGGTCTACAAAAACCACAAGGGCTTCCCCTCCATCAACTGCCAGGTCATGTGCAATGCCCAGGGCATTATCTTGAATGTGTGTGCTGGCAGCCCTGGAAGCTATCACGACTCCCACATCTGGCATATGACACAGCTGTACTAATCATTTCCCAGTGGGGACATCCCATATGGCCACCTAGTGGGGGATGCTGGCTAAACACTGGAGCCGTGGCTGAAGACACCCCTCAGAAATGCACACACACCTGAACAAGAACTCCATAATGGGGCACACACACAAACCAGAATCATAATAAAGCATGTGTTTGGGATGCTCAAGTCATGGTTCTGCTGCCTGGACATATCCGGTGGATCCTTGCAGTACTCTCCAGCTATATGTACACAAATGTTCATAGTATGTGCCATGCTACACAATATGATCCTGTGGAAATAGCTGCAGCAGGAATAGCATGGGGCAAGGCTACACATCCCCCAATCATTGCTAAGGCCATCACAGGCACAGAGGGACTCAGAGAAGGAACTACCTGAGCCTGCCCATGTAGGCAGAAGGAGGCATGCCCAGTATGCCCAGGCCTTGGAAAAGAGGCAAAGCATTGCACATACACTGACATGGTAGGGACCCAGGGAATGACACCTCTCTCTGACTCACGCATACAGTAAAAGTGATGCCAAGCATGACACTACCTGTGCTTTACCATGTATAGGGAGTGTACTATGTGCATCCAACATAGTCAACCCTCCAGCACCGTCCTCAATACTGGCACAGCCACAAGGTAAGTTACTCTTCCTATCAATTGCTGAATAGAGTAGTATGTCCTGATAGTTGTATCTATGGTATGGACGTGAGCATTCAAGGGAATCGGGTGGCTGAATTGGATGGCAACAGATAGTGGACAGTTATATGGGCAGCATGAAATCCATAACAAATACTGGTGTCAACATACTAGGCAGTACTAGACAAGGTGATAAATCCCACTGCAGTACATGTGGTGACCCAAATGCGTGTCCATACGACACACACATGCATGTCAGTGAGGCTCACATACCTAACCGCCAGCCTCAGCCAGCAGGACATGTGTAGATGACCATAAAGAAAGGCTGGGCTAAGGCCTCCAATTGATGGCAATGGTTAACAGCTCCGCTCCAGACTACACAGACATACTACAACAGGTTTGGCAGTTGTATGTTAGTTCTGAAGGGTAAGAAGTCTGAAACTGAAATGTATGTCAATAAAACCTAAGATCTGTACTCTACTGATATGCCTTCAGTCTGCATGATAGGTCAGAATACAAAATGAAATGGAAGCCAACAGAGTACCTGAAATACCAGTACAGTCATAGCAAATGTTTAAAGTCATCAGGTGTGCCCCCCCACAATCCTATGTAGACATGCAGTGAAATGTAAGTGTGAGGTGTAATAACATTGGAGCACAGACTACCCAAGCTGACCCAGTCTACAGGATAGATTGTTGAATGTGTGCAATATGCAAGAGTCCATGTGTTAGGTCGTTGTGTGTTCAATATTGTCTGGAAGTGGTCAGCATGTAGGCATGGAGGGTTGTGTATTGATGGCCTATGGGCAGTACTGTGGATGGCAGGGCCATGTTCCCACAACTGCAGTGACAACCACAATGCTTCTCAGCAATACCCATGTCAGTGGTCATCCATACTCACTGTCCAGATGTCAGTATCTGTCACTGTCTAAAAGATGGACATTCCACGAATGTGGCCCCATACATACACACAGTACACAGGTGGAAGTACCCTAGACAGAGTACATAAAATGTAACTGTCAACTGCACACAACTTTGGAATTGTACATACAGGTTAGCAGCACATTAGTTGTCTGTGTAGTATGGAACACTGATGTAATCTGGCCAATCACTGGCAGACCACAAAAGGTACAGTTATGAAGTAATGAGTGACTGTCTATGTCCCAGCACAAGGCAGCATAAGGGGAATGTCCCATGTGTAATTGTGAGTCAGCTGCAATTAGCTTCCATATCAGACATGCGCTCAGCTTACCCCACTATCAGCCACAGGTTTATCACAGTTAATATCCTTGCTGTTGGGAATGAGTACAGTATGACCCCACTTCTGTATGGGAATACCCACAGAATGCAGCAAGCTGAAGAGGTGTCCCATGCAGGTGTGTCCCTAGCTGTAAGTAGCACCCTGCCTGTATCCAGACTAATGGATTAATATGGACAGGAACTACTGCCATTAACACCTCACACACTTACCCTGTCACCCCAGGAGAATCCACTGGCTCACAGCCTGGGAATGTAGGAGTGACAGAATGCACTGGCCTGCAACAGATGGCCTGCATCACTACCAAATGGCCTACAGTCTTCTGTCAAAGGTCTGTGCCTCACCCGTAGTGCCACTGTATGGTATCTCATGGGGTCCCAACTAACAACATAACACAGTCAACGGAACACAAATGCAAGACCATGTTGACAAATCCCACTAGCATGCCCATCATGTCCTACTTCATGAACTGTGGACCAACCCCTAAATACTGTTGGAATGAAGGGCCAACTATAGGGATACGTCTCAGATATCGCTCGCATAAAGTTATGAAGAGGATAGAATGACAGAGTGGGAGGTGTAGAAGCATGGACGTCATGGAGTGTGTGAAGTCTGAAACTCTGATGTGTGCCCATACTACACCTGCCTGCAAACCCAGTAATGGGTGGCTACAAACCTAGTCATAAACCACAATGTGAAGGGGAACTGACCAGATATATGAGCCCTGCCTCTGGATAACCAGGGTGAATCTGTACAGCTGAGATATATAGCCACAGCAAGATATGGCCATTCTGTTACATCGATATGTGTACAAGAAGGGGATCCTCAGCCACCATAGTACCAAGGTGCTGGACCATTTACACAGAACCATCAGCAAGTGTCTGCAGCTACCCCTCCAGAATGTCATGAGTGTGCAAGAATTTGTAGGCTGCAGACCACAATACTGGGCACAGCTTCATTCATCTTGTATTTCCCTGGAAATAACTGTGAGCAAATAAGTATATCTGTCAGTAGTTGATGACATAATACATCACAGTATAAAACAGTAGATATGTCTGAATATCTCTGCTAACACCAACCATGTAACACAAGTAGCACAGACAGCAATAGTTACAGTATCCCACTATCTGTTGCCCATTGTGACTCCATATTGTCAACCTATCTACAGATATCCTACAGAAACAGGTTGCTAGCTGTAGATGTGGAACACCAAACCCTGGGCTGAAGTACAACTGTACCTGGAATGGATTGACACACTCAATACAGAAGGTCATACTGGGCATGCTCCTACACTTATAGAAATGAAGCCCATGTCTGACAACACAGTGGACTATACATATTTGTCATTCGCAGATGTCTGTGCACACACACACACCAAATTGTACACCATTCATGCTTTGCACACACATTGAATAGGAATACTCACACATATCCAAGGCCAACACACTATAATATGTCAAATATACACACACACAGATGTGGGAAGAGAGAGACAGACAGTGGCAGAGAGAATTTCATTATGAGGCCTGTCCCACCCATCACACATTCAATTGGCCAATATCATATGATACACTGATGTCAATCATTGTAGACATTCCTTTTGGTAGCCCTCAGCCCTATAGTGTCTGTGGTACTTGTGATAACTGTGTAGCATGAAAGTACAAATCAGTATTCATCTAGCATGTGTATACCCAGTCCTGTCAAATGTAAAGCTGTGTGTGACTGAGTGTGTGAGTGTGTTTCCAGAGGAATGATTTATGACCCATTCACACACACTGCACTTCCCATTGCCCATGTTAGCACTCCTGCTGATGTCAGTCATCTTGAAATAACCCTTTGGCCAAATACCAGCCCTATAAGCTCTGTGGTGCTTGCGATAACTGTGTAATACTATAATGTAGCATACTAGTTAGGTAGGAGTTCTAATCTCAGACATGGCAACTATGAAACTGTAAGAAAGTGTGTGTGTGTGTGTGTCTTTGATGATACTTGATTTTATGAGCATTCACACTTACTACTCTCCCCTTACCTCTCCTTTAGAACTGCTGCTGATGTTACTCACCTTCAGTGATACCTTTGGACAGCTCTCCACCATCTAAGCTCTGTGGCACTTGCGATAAATGCATATTGCTTTAGTGTAGCATACTATTTAGATAGGAACTCTAATCTCAGAGATGATAACTGTGTGTGTTTGTGTGAGTGAGTGTGTGCGTCTTTGATGATACCTGATTTTATGGACATTCACACTTACTACTCTCCCCTTACCCCTCCTTTAGCACTCCTACTGATGTTACTCACCTTCAAAGATACCTTTGGACAGTTCTACACCATATAAGCTCCGTGGTGCTTGCGTTGACTGCGTAATACTGTAGTGTAGCATACTAGTTAGGTAGGAGTTCTAATACTGATTTTGACAACTGTCTACATGTGAGTGTTTGTGTGAGAAAGTGTTTGTCTTTCGTTATAGAAACCTGATTTTGTGGTCATTCATACTTACGGCACTTCCCTTACCTCTCCTTTACCACTGCTGCTGATGTAACTCAGCTTCAACGATTCCTTGGCACAGCTCTTCAACATGTAAGCTCTGTGGCACATGCCATAAATGCAGAACACTGTAGTAACAATAACCCCATAGGTATGTGTTTGAATCTCATCTGTGACAAGTATTTGTGTGTGTACAGGTTTATATCCGTACCTCAAAGATTTTGGCCCCATTTACACCCAGTACACATCTCAGTACCTGACTTTAGCAGTTCTGCAGATATCATCCACCTTCGAAGTACCTGTTGTCAAACCTAAACCATGTAAGGTCAGTGGTGCATGTCGTGCATGCGTAACATAATGGTCCAAAAAGATTGTTAAATAGAGGTTTGAACCTCCCCCCTGGCAAATGTGTGTGTAAGGTAAACTTATTTTTGGGATCTCTCACCCACTACATCACCCAATGCCAGTATTTACAAGGGCTGGTGATGTTCCTCACCTTAGAAGTACCTTGGGACAGCATACATCCTGTAAGCTCCGTGGCACGTGCGATACATATGGTACACTGTAGTAGCAATACATAGCTAGGTAGGGGTTTGCTGTGATTGTGTAATAACAGAGTCCATTGTGGGGTGGGTTTTGCTAAATTATTATGTTGAGGACCTATATATGTCACAATGTCCACATTACAAGGCTAAAAGATGGCAAACACCGGAGAGGTTGGTGTAGACAATCCATAGCCCTACATGTGATGGTATGGATTAGTAAACAATATAGGCAACCCTTCTATTACTCAGAGAACACTCTCTACCCATGTATCATACACAAACACACTTAACTAGGCAACAACCACTATATTGGTAGTTCTCCTGCATATTGCCTCCCAGATGGTAACCATGGTGTGATAGCAGTGGACTACATACCTGTTGACCACAACAGTGCCACTGACATCAGAAAGTACTTTGAGGTGCTACATTGCCTGACTGAGTGTGTGTTATCCAGCAAGGAAAAGGACATGGCACCATGTTCCATTTCCTCAGTAGGCAAATAAATGTGTACAGTGGCCCTTTTGCCATGTTCCCCACTGGACACCTGCAACAATTGTAGAGTCTGCAAATGTACCCCACAAAGGGAATGCCATGCCTTACACACATGCCCTGTATGGACAGATGCCACTAACTCCACTGAATGCCCGTATCATACTGTCAGTGTATGTGCAAGCACATCCTCAGTTACATAGCCAGGTCTCAGCAAATATGGTCAGGAATGCTACATCAGAAGTTACCAATCTGTCCACACAACATGCCCCAGAGACCTCAAGTACACTTTGACACATCAAAGAACATGCATGTGGAACATGTGCACAACCCAGACACTGTCCCTGTTATGGAATATAGATCACATACATGGGAAGCAGTGCACATCACTGACCACCCACAATAGAAACCCAGATGAGTGGATGGTGAATACAATACCCACCCTTGGGACCACTCCAGGGACTACACCCCTGAGCCACACTGGGGACTATTATCA